>NC_083835.1:9293893-9403245 GCF_015708825.2 Lethenteron reissneri
GGGTTTGTGACAGCATCACGATGACGATGATGATGACGGGGAGTGTTGTCACCACTTGTGTGTTGTGGGGGGTGGGGGGGCATGTCAAGGGGCCGCGATAATGGCCACCAGGGGCCAGTGGCCCACGGGGGCCTTGCGACAAATGCAGGTTGGGGGCTATGACGCCAGGCAGACGGTGGCGGCGGTGGCGGTGGTGACGGTGGTGACGGTGGTGGTGACAGTGGCGGTGGTGGTGGTGACGGTGGCGGTGACGGTGGTGGTGACGAGGTTGTACGAGCAGTCGGTTGAGGGATGCGGGGAGGAGGCACGTGCCCTGACATCCCACCCACCCGTGCCCCCCCCCACCCGTGCCACCCCACCCGTGCCCCCCCCCACCCGTGCCACCCCCACCCGTGCCACCCCACCCGTGCCACCCCCACCCGTGCCACCCCCCAACCGTGCCACGCCACCCGTGCCACCCCCACCCGTGCCACCCTCACCCGTGCCACCCACCCGTGCCACCCTCACCCGTGCCACCCCCCACCCGTGCCACCGCCACCCGTGCCACCCCCCATCCGTGCCACCCACCACCCGTGCCACCCCCACCCGTGCCACCCCCCCCCCCCCCCCCGCCCCGTGTGTGTGGTGAAGTTACTCGCAGATCGACGCCAAAGTCACGAAGCCGAGAGGCAAGAACGGCTGCCCTGAGACCCTGCGGGCGAACACGGTGAGCGAGTGAGCGCACGAGGACAAAGATCACCCGTGTAGCCTCAACAGACTGTTGGGGCAAGTGCTGTTAGCGAGTAGCAGCGCCTATGAAGGCCGGCACGGCGCACGAGAGGGTGGGTGGCCAACTCCTCGCTGTGTGTGGTGAGTGTCGTGGTGAGTGGCGTGGTGTCGTGGTGAGTGGCGTGGTGAGTGTCGTGGTGAGTGGCGTGGTGAGTGGCGTGGTGAGTGTCGTGGTGAGTGGCGTGGTGAGTGTCGTGGTGTGGTGGTGTTTCCCCGCTGTGCGTGGTGAGTGTCGTGGTGAGTGTCGTGGTGAGTGGCGTGATGAGTGTCGTGGTGAGTGTCGTGGTGAGTGTCGTGGTGAGTGTAGTGGTGAGCTGGTGATGGACGGGGTGGTGTGGTGAGTGTCGTGGTGAGTGTCGTGGTGTGGTGGTGTTTCCCCGCTGTTCGTGGTGACGCAGCTGCGGGATTCCGAGGAGCGGCGGGTGACCGTCTCCCTGTCCCGTATCCGGCACCTCGTCCCGGAGCCTCTCATCATCTAGTGAGTGGCGGCCGTGACGATTATCTGAACCGGTCCTGGGCCTAACCTAGGTCGACTCAGCCTCAAATGAGTACCTTGTGTGGTGTGTCAAGTGGGGATGACCCTGCCGAGGCTGCGGTGCCTCAAATATGGGAAGAAGTCACCCTCTGTGAGTGGCAGGCTGAGGTGCCATCTGTTGAGGAAGTACTGAAGGCGATCCAGAGTCTGAGAACAGGAATTGCACCGGGCAGAGATGATCTACCAAGCGAAATGCTGAGGGAGGGTGGCGTTTGTGCACAGACTGCCCTACATGACATCATAACAAGTCTGGACCACTGGACGGGTTCCGCAGGATTGGAAGGATGCCCTGGTGGTCCCCCTCTTTAAGAAGGGGGACCGTACCGACTGTAACAACTACAGGGGCATCTCACTCGTCAGTGTGCCGGGAAAGGTCCTGGCAAGGATTATTCAACATCGCCTTGCCAGGCACGCTGAGGAGAGGCTTGCGGAGTCCCAATGCGGTTTCAGGAAAGGGCGGTCCTGCACAGATGCCATATTTTGTGTCTGCCTGCTACAGCAGAGATGTAGGGAATTCCAACAAGACCTACATCTCTGCTTTATTGACCTGGTCAAGGCCTATGATACCATCAGTAGGCCTGGGCTCTGGGTTGTTCTTCGTGCTTTCGGAGTCCCTGACCCTCTGCTCACGATCATTAAAGACCTTCATGATGGTGAGCGGGCCCTGGTAAAACTTTGTGGCCGGGAGTCGGAGCCATTCCCCGTACACCTTGGGGTGCGACACGTAGTTCGTGAAGCCTTCGATGGCTCTACCGGAGGAATTTCCATCTGGTACAGATACAATGGGAAGCTGATTGATGCCCGGGTGTGGTCAAGGGATGGCTCCCTCTTGCTCAACCATGTTATGATCTGGTAATTGCTGCTCACTCAGAGGAGGAGTTGGAGGCTCTTCTGCTAAACCTGGAGCTTGCCAATAAGAGGTGGGACCTTACCATAATTCCACCAAAACTAAGCACCTGCCTGGTTATTTTGTACCATTGGATACTTCACCCCCACAACTCCCAATTGGTGATGGGGCAGTTGTGGAGAGAGTGGAGAGTTTGCCATACCTGGGCAGTGTGCTCATGACTGGCTCCGGTTTAACAGCAGAGGTCTCACTACGAATCAGTCGAGCGGCATTGTCTTTTCATCGGTTGCATAACGCTGTGTGGAAGCTACCTGGTCTGTCGTTCCACACGAAGCTTCAGGTCTTCTCGGCCACAGTCATTCCCTCCCTTCTCTACGCTTGTGAAAAATGGACCCCCCTAATGGAACATCTTCGCTAGTTAGAAACATTTAGGCTGGCCTGCCTACGATCCATCCTGGGTTTAACCAGGCTGGATTGTCTGAGGAGCTCACAAATCCTTGAAAGATCTGGACAAAATCCCATCGGTGAGCTTCTCCGACAAGCAAGGCTGCGTTGGCTGGGTCATGTGGACTTGCCGATGACTGGTGCCAGCAGTGTCAAGACGGCCTCTTTGGAGGAGGTTCGTGAAGGACGCTACTGGGCAGTTGAAGGCTGTCGCCCTCCAACAACAACGGAGGGCGGAGGAGCGACGCTCACAACAACGAGCGGAGCACCGGGTGGCTAAAGCACAGCAAGTCGGCACAGTAGGGGGCACAGGTGGTGCATCAGCCACTCATCTCAGTCAGTCGACCCGTGGCACCTGGGTCTGTCCCGTGACCTCGTGCCAGCGGGCGTTCGACACTTCACGTGGCCTCAACGTGCACATAGCCTGGCACAAGCGTCGTGGTGACATCACCGTCACTTGGTGGCGAATGGCGTTTGTTGTGTGTGATGGTGTCTGTGTGTGTGATGATGTATCTATATCCGAGTGCGCGCGGTGTGCATGTGTGCATGTGTGCGGTGTGTGATGGTCTCTATGTATGTTTGTGTGTACACGGTGTGTGTGTGTACACGGCGTGTGTGTTTGTGTGTTCACGGTGAGTGTGTGTGTACACGGTGTGTGCACGGTGTGTGTGTGTGCACGGCGAGTGTGTGTGTGCACGGTGTGTGTGTACACGGTGTGTGTGTGCACGGTGTCTGTATACGCGGTGTGTGTGTACACGGTGTGTGTGTGTGCACGGTGTGTGTGTGTGTACACGGCGTGTGTGTGTGTGTGTACACGGCGTGTGTGTGTGTACACGGTGTGTGTGTGTTCACGGCGTGTGTGTGTGTGTGTGCACGGTGTGTGTGTGCACGGTGTGTGTGTGTGTACACGGTGTGTGTACACGGTGTGTGTTTGTGCAGCGTGTTTGTGAACGGAGAGTCTCGCCAGGCGCCCGTCAGGCTGATCGTGCCGCGCCGCGTGCTCGCCAGCTGGGAGCGCGTCCTGGAGCTCGTGTCGCAGCGCGTCACGCTGCGCAGCGGCGTCGTGCGCAGGTGCTGGGAGCGGGGGCGGCGGTGGGGCCGCTAGCCGTGGTGGGACTATTGGTGGGGTCGGTAGTGGTGGGGTCGGTAGTGGTGGTGGGGCTAGTGGTGGGGTTGGTAGTGATGGGGTTGGTAGTAGTGGTGGGGCTAGCGGTGGGGTTGGTAGTGGTGGGGTTGGTAGTAGTGGTGGGGCTAGCGGTGGGGTTGGTAGTGATGGGGTTGGTAGTAGTGGTGGGGCTAGCGGTGGGGTTGGTAGTGATGGGGTTGGTAGTAGTGGTGGGGCTAGCGGTGGGGTTGGTAGTGATGGGGTTGGTAGTAGTGGTGGGGCTAGCGGTGGGGTTGGTAGTGGTGGGGCCGCTAGCGGTGGTGGGACTATTGGTGGGGTCGGTAGCGGTGGTGGGGAGGTGCTGCTGATAGTAGTCATGGTGGTGGTGGTGATGACGATGATGGTGATTGTGATTATTATGGTAATGATGATAATGGTGGTGATGATGGTGATGATGATGGTGTTAATGATGTTGGTAATGATGATGGTGGTGATGATGTTGGTGATGACGATGTTGGTAATGATGATGATGATCGTGATGATGATGTTTGTGTTGTTGATGGTGAAGATGTTGGTAATTGTCTCGGCCTCGCTGTGCGCTGCGTTGCATCGCTAGCTGAGTAGATAACCTCGCATTCAATAAACCCTCGGAGCCAGGATGAACGTCCGACTCCAAACGTCATTTATTGAGTTTAACGAGGTAAAACTGGTGAAAAAACACATATACAGCATCTGTTATAACCTGGAAACACCAACACAATGAACACCTCAGCACCAGAACATTGTCCAGATAACATGTTTCCCAGCAATAGACCCTGGATGGACCAAGCCCCCACACTACCAACTGAACAACTACACGAGAGCACAAGCCGCTGCGTTGCATAAAGGCACATCGTGTATTCATCACACTGCACCCCAAATGTACAGCATTGCACATAACACTACACTGTGGATGAGATCAGGGGCGGTTTCTTCATTAGGGCGATTGGGCGACGCACCACCAATGTCATTCAACCACAGAGTCACGCTAGCCGTCACTGTCAGCCTCTAGATATAGTCCAATTAGCGTCATGTCACGTTCTGTGGAGTACCGCCTCTTTTTGGGCGATTTCACTCTGGCTGAGAATCGCCCCGAGTGGCCCCATAGACTTACATTCAAAGATGATTTTTTTCGAACGGGGGCGCTCCAATTGCATTCTCTATGGCTTCCGGGAGGGCAAGCCCTAACGTGCTTACGTCATCATACGTGCCAACGTCATCATACGTAAGCACGTTTCATCCAACAATATAATTTATCGCCACTTAGTGGAATCTTTAATAAAATAAACTTGAGTGGTTTGTTTTAATAGTGAGTATATAAACAAACAAGATGTATTGTAAGAGTCACTTTATTTTTCATTAATATTAAAGAAGTGAAGTTGCCTTTCCATGCTTAAGCTGTTAATTTATTAATTGCATGGGTGGACCGTATCCTTATCAATCATCCAGACATTTGCCCCCCCTGAGAGATTTTGCAGGAGCCGCCACTGGATGAGATACTTCGTCATCTTTGCTCTCAGGATCGCAACATAGCCACCTGGGCACAAGTCTGACTCGACCTACTAAATCACAAGTAACATCCACAATAAGGAAAGTTGCCGCCATCTTGAATTATGTGCGTAATGGCCGACGCCCGCGTGGTTAAGCGGGAATCTTAATTCGCAACTTCCTGGTCACGTGACCAAAACCAGCATCAAAAACAGGAAATTGCTGTGTACATACGCCCTCCCCCCATCTGCCGTGAGGCAAAACTCCTGCCGTGAGGCAGAACAATGATCGTGATGATGATGTTTGTGTTGTTGATGGTGACGATGTTGGTGATGATGATGGCGATGATGATGTTCGTGTTGATGGTGCTGATGACGATGGTGATGATGATGATCGTGATGTTGATGTTTGTGTTGTTGATGGTGACGATGTTGGTAATGATGGTGATGATGATGTTCGTGTTGATGGTGCTGATGACGATGATGGTGACGATGGCCCCAGGCTGTACTCGCTGGAGGGGCTGCCGCTGACTCACGGCTCGGAGCTGCAGAATGGCCACGGCTACGTGGCACTGGGCCGGGAGCCCTTCCAGGCGCGCCGCTACGGCCTCGACACCACCGCCAGCACCACCACGCCGCCCGCACGGCGGGTCCCGCACGGCCGGCGGTACATGGGCACCATCACCACCATCACTACTACCACTACCATCACTACCACCACCATCACTACCACCATCACTACTACCATCGCTACCAACACTACCATCACTACCATCACTACTACCATCACTACCACCACCATCACTACCACCATCACTACCATCACTACTACCATCACTACTACCATCACTACTACCATCACTACTACCATCACTACCACCATCACTACCATCACTACCATCACTACCACCATCACTACCACCACCATCACTACCACCATCACTACTACCATCACTACCACCATCACTACCACCATCACTACCACCATCACTACCACCATCACTACCACCACCATCACCACCATCACTACCACCATCACTACCACCATCACTACTACCACCATCACTACTACCATCACTACTACCATCACCACCATCACTACTACCATCACTACCACCACCATCGCTACCATCACTACCACCACCATCACTACCACTACCATCACTACCACTACCATCACTACTACCATCACTACTACCATCACTACCACCACCATCACTACCACCACCATCACTACCACCATCACTACTACCATCGCTACCATCACTACCACCATCACTACCACCACCGCCAGCACCACCACGCCGCCCGCATGGCCGGCGGTACGCGGGCACCATCACCACTATCACTACTACCACTACCATCGCTACCATCACTACTACCATCACTACTACCATCGCTACCATCGCTACTACCATCACTACTACCATCGCTACCATCGCTACTACCATCACTACTACCATCGCTACCATCGCTACTACCATCACTACTACCATCACTACCATCGCTACTACCATCACTACTACCATCGCTACCATCACTACTACCATCACTACTACCATCGCTACCATCGCTACTACCATCACTACTACCATCGCTACCATCACTACTACCATCACTACTACCATCGCTACCATCACTACTACCATCACTACTACCATCGCTACCATCACTACTACCATCACTACTACCATCGCTACCATCACTACTACCATCACTACTACCATCGCTACCATCACTACTACCATCACTACTACCATCGCTACCATCACTACTACCATCACTACTACCATCGCTACCATCGCTACTACCATCACTACTACCATCGCTACCATCACTACTACCATCACTACTACCATCGCTACCATCGCTACTACCATCGCTACCATCGCTACTACCATCACTACTACCATCGCTACCATCGCTACTACCATCACTACTACCATCACTACTACCATCACTACTACCATCGCTACCATCACTACTACCATCACTACTACCATCGCTACCATCGCTACTACCATCACTACTACCATCGCTACCATCGCTACTACCATCACTACTACCATCGCTACCATCGCTACTACCATCACTACTACCATCGCTACCATCGCTACTACCATCACTACTACCATCGCTACCATCGCTACTACCATCACTACTACCATCGCTACCATCGCTACTACCATCACTACTACCATCGCTACCATCGCTACTACCATCACTACTACCATCGCTACCATCGCTACTACCATCACTACTACCATCGCTACCATCGCTACTACCATCACTACTACCATCGCTACCATCGCTACTACCATCACTACTACCATCGCTACCATCGCTACTACCATCACTACTACCATCGCTACCATCGCTACTACCATCACTACTACCATCGCTACCATCGCTACTACCATCACTACTACCATCGCTACCATCGCTACTACCATCACTACTACCATCGCTACCATCGCTACTACCATCACTACTACCATCGCTACCATCGCTACTACCATCACTACTACCATCGCTACCATCACTACCACCATCACTACCACCATCGCTACCATCGCTACTACCATCACTACTACCATTGCTACCATCACTACCACCATCACTACCACCATCGCTACCATCACTACCACCATCGCTACCATCGCTACTACCATCACTACTACCATCGCTACCATCGCTACTACCATCACTACCATCACTACTACCACTACCATCACTACTACCATCACTACCACCATCACTACTACCATCACTACCACCACTACCACCATCACTACTACCACTACCATCACTACTACCACTACCATCACTACTACCATCACTACCACCACTACCACCATCACTACCACCATCACTACTACCACTACCATCACTACTACCATCACTACCATCACTACTACCATCACTACCACCACTACTACCATCACTACCACCACTACCACCATCACTACCACCATCACTACTACCACTACCATCGCTACCACCATCTCTACCATTACTACTGTAGTAAGTATATATGGAGGCTTGACGACAGGATCGGAGGCACACTTATTTATTACACCAACACTGTTATTACAGGTCACCGGGCTACAGGGATTTCTCGACAGCTAACCCCTCTAGCCTATACCAACTCCTCCACTACGGGACTAGGGGAGGCTATCTGTCCCAGCTTGGTTAAGCTGGGATCCCGGCTCCCTGAGTCACCAGACCAGCTTCGTCTGGGCTCTCGGGGCCACGCCACCGGCTTGCCCTGGTCGGCCCTTAGAAGGACAGCGAGCCAGGGGAGCTCCGGGGCCTATACTAGCAGGTCTTCGTTCTTCACTGGTTAAAGCTGAGTCCCGACTCCCGAGCCTTTCGGCTCATCACCTTTTATAGGACTTGCCCCCAAGGGGGGGCCCGTGGGGGATACACATGCGGACGTCGGTGCGAGCGCCACCCTTGTGTACGGCCGTAACCCCGCCCCTTGTGTTTGTTGGCCATCCGTGGCCATGCATAATCACACCTCAGCATTCGTAGCCATGCGCAATTACACCTCTACATCACCCCCCCCTGTACAGCTCGCAGCCGTCCCCGGCTGCAAAAAAAAATCAGAATAAAGGTGCATCCCTCACGAAAACCCCGTGTGTGTGCCTCGCGTAATTTTTAACAAGAACAAGAAAACCCCAACAAGAACAACAAGAGGAAGAGAGAGAGAGAGAAAAAAAAATAACCCGACGCACCCTCCCCGGATAAATACCCCAAAAGCAACATATATATACACTCCGGACGCCACCTTTCCCATTGTCCGCAAGGCCCCCCAACGGCCGACCTCACAACACCCCTTCCCTTTTGTCCGCAAGGCCCCCCAACGGCCGACCTCACAAAAGTCTGCGCGTTTTGGCGCGCGTTCTCGCGGCGGGCCCGTCACAAGGGCCCGTCCCGGCACGCTCAGTGATGGTTGTTGACGGTCCGGGTGCAAGAGGGTCAGGCTTCGCTGCCGAGTGACCCCCGACCCCTCCGGGAGGGGTTGGTGGGCGTGGGCCCGTCACTCCTGTTTCACCTGGGGACGGAACAGTTGGCGTCAGGTTAGGCGAGTGCAGCGACGACGGGGAGTCGGCGACACCCTCACACGTTTGGCCATGCGTGTGTGTGTGTGAACCCCGGGGCGGCGTGACGAATGGTTTTAACCTTGAGGGGTGCACATACCACCGGCGCCTCCCCCATTTGACGCGAACACATTGCGGCCGCAAAACCTGCACGACCTCCACTGGCCCCCGCCACGGCCGTACCAATTTCGACGAGGTTGCCAGCGGCACCTGAGGACAGTGCAACCACGCCCTGTCCCCTGGTTCCCATTTGACCACCTGCACCCGCCCCAACCGAAGCCTCTCGTTCGCCTTCTGGCGGAGTTCAGAATTTTGCACGGCCGCTTCCCGCGCCTCAGACAATTGAGCGATGTTAAATTTAACGTGTTCGGACAAATTAGACTTCGCCTGGAGCGCCGAGAGCTTCAGCTGGGTCGCCACAGGGGGGTTAACTTCGCGCCCATACATTAAAAAGAAAGGGGAAAATCCGGTGGCCGCATGGGGAGCCATTCTGTAGGCCTGCAACACACCGGCTATGCGGAGGTCCCAATCCATCTGGGATACCGACACCTGCTGGGACAGCATGGACGTGATGGTCCGATGCAGCCGTTCCACCATCCCGTCAGTTTGTGGGTGATACGGAGAGGTCCGAACCTTCTCCGTACCCAAGAGGTCGCACACCTCACGTAGGAGTTTACCAGAAAAATTCCTACCCTGGTCAGTAAGCAGCCGTTCCGGAGCACCCTTGTCGAGGACATAGCCCTGGACAAAGGCCTCCGCGATGGCTGCTGCCGACTGGTTCGCCAGGGGCCAGGCCATAGGCCATCTCGTGAAGTATTCAACCCCCGTTAGTAAATACCTATTGCCCCTGGGTGTAGCGGGGAATGGGCCAAGTATGTCCAGAGCGACGAGCTCGTTAACCCGGGAAACTTTTATGGACTGCAGCGGAGGGTTGGACCCCCTAGCAGGTGGCTTCCTCTGCGCGCATTGCGTGCATGACCCCAAGAGATCCCCCACGTCCTTTTCCATGCCCGGCCAGAAGAAATCTAGCTGGAGCGTGGCAAAGGTCTTATGAACCCCCAAGTGCAGAAGCCGCTCATGAACAGCCCATACCACCTTACCCCTTAAAGCAGCAGGCACCACGAGCCGCTGGCGCCGGGTTTTACCGTCCCAGTGCATTAAAAGTCCCTGGAACAACCCCCACGAGTCAACGTTTTCCACCCCCTGGCCAACCCCCCCGGCGCGACGGCGCAGAGCGAGGAGGGAGGTGTCCTCCATTTGGAGGCGTCCCCATTCCGCGACCGACAACCCCAGCAACGAATCCCTCCCTTCTTGCTCGATAGGACCCGAAACCGAAGGCGCATCGGCAGCGGCCACGAGGACCGAATCGGTGGTGACGTTCGGAGGCCTACAACGGCCCGAACCCAAGAGGCACGCGCACTCCGAAGTGGGTGGCAATCGCGACAGGGCGTCAGCGTTCGTGTGGCGGAGACCCTTACGATATGTGGTGACAAAGTCATAGTCCTGGAGAATCTCCAACCATCGAGACAACTGGCCCGATGGTTGTTGAACCCGCAGGGCGTATTGTAGGGCGGCATGATCTGTACGGACGGTGAATCGCCGACCGTACAGATACGGGCGGTACTGCTGAATGAAATAAACAATCGCCAATAATTCCCGACGGGTAACGCAGTACCGCTGTTCGGCTGGAGACAGTACCCGACTACCGTAAGCCACCACATGCTCTACGCCCCCAATGAGCTGGGACAGCACGCCCCCGATGCCCGTGTTACTTGCATCTGTATCGAGCAAGAAGGGTTGTGAAAAATCCGGGTAATTCAACGGCGGAGCCCCCACCAAAGCATTTCTGAGGGCGCGAAAAGCAGCCTCCTCCTCCGGCCCCCAATGAAACCTGACTCCCTTGGACGTCAAGGCATGCAATGGTTTCGCAATCGTAGCGAAGTCAGCCACAAATCGCCGATAATACGACGCGAACCCAATGAAACTCCTGACCTCTCCCACAGAGGTGGGAGTCGGCCAGGAGCTGACGCATTCCGTTTTGGCGGGATCAGTGGATATCCCCGAGCGCCCAACAATGTGACCCAAATATCGCACCGATTCGCGGAGTAAATGGCACTTCTGTGGTTTAAATTTCAAATTGGCAGCCCGCATTTTGAGAAAGACAGCACGCAACCTCTGGAGGTGTTCCTCGAAGGATTTGCTAAAGACGATGACATCGTCTAAGTAAATCAAACACGAATCCCATTGCAAACCTGCCAAGACCAATTCCATTAACCGCTGAAAAGTTGCCGGCGCAGAATGTAAACCCATCGGCAAGCGGTTAAATTGGAAGAGACCTTGCGGTGTACGAAAAGCAGTCTTAGGTTTCGATTCGTCATCCAGAGGAAGCTGCCAGAATCCAGATAGCAAATCGAGGGTGGAAAAGAATCGCGCACCGGCCAAGGCGTCGAGCGACTCATCCATCCGAGGAAGCGGGTACGCATCTGCCACAGAGATTTTGTTTAGACGGCGAAAGTCGACACACAATCTCAGTGAGCCGTCGTGTTTTTTCACCAAAACGATGGGCGCGCCCCACGGGCTGTTGGAAGGGGAAATGATATCGGCGGCTAGCATGTCATCAACAGCCGATTTGACATGATCCTTTTCGGCGGGACTCAACCGAAAGGGATTTTGGCGGATTGGCGCGCTGTCACCCGTGGCAATATGGTGTCGCAGCAATTTAGTACAACCAATATCAAATTTGTGTTGACTAAAAACGTCAGCAAATTCGCTCAGGAGAACTCGCAGCTGCGCGCGCTGCGAGTCGGACAGGTCCACTGAACCCGCGCAAAGCGCATCCAGCCATCCGTCATCACAGTCCGAATGCGGTCGCGACGGAGGATCGGTGGATACCTGACCCACGAGTGGTTCCTCATAGGGTACCGGCGTTGCGTGTGCAAGCACGGTCCCTTGAGGAACCACGGCCGTTCGCGATCCCACATTAAGGACTGCAATGAAGGGGTCCCCATCCCCTCTCACCATGGTCTGAGCCGCGAGCAAATCGGGTCCATTGACCCCGGCCCGAGATGGTCCCAACAAGACCCCCCTATCCGCAACCCCTTCATTAAACGGCCGACGCAACCTAAGAGGGACGAGCATCTGAGCCCCCGGAGGTACGCGCACAGTTTTTGTCACGAGCGCCTGCACGGTGGCAAACGCCCGACGCTCCGTGGTGGGGGAAGACAAAAAAGTAACGCGTCGGCCCGATGGGAGCTCAATGCACCCCTGGTCAATCAGGATACGGATGGGCATTTTGGCCAAGAAATCCGTCCCCAACAGGCACGGAACCGCGAGTGAGGAGGAAACCAAAACAGGGCCAGATAACTTAATGTCTCCGATGCAGATAGTGGCGCGGATTTGCCCAATAATGCCCAGCGAGCCCCCGTTAGCGGCATAGCACGGCACGTCAACAGGGAGCAAGGGACGACTTTGAACGGGAAGGATGTTATAAATCAAATCAGATATAATGGTCGCCGATGCCCCTGTGTCAATTAAAATCCGCACCTCTACCCCATCAATGTGACCGACCACGACCGATGATCCCGCCGACGCAGCAATGACACGATGGGCGAGCTCCGACCACTGACCCGGTTGGAGCGCCCGCCGCATTACCGAACAATCGCGCGCGACGGATGGGGAATTTGGAGCCCTGTTTAGTTGAGCGCGTGAGTGTGTGTCGGATGTGTGCGTGGGCCAAACGTGTGAGGTGCCGCGACTCGCCGTATTTCTCTGCTGGAGCTTGGGAGGAGACGGCGTGGCGTCCTGACGAGGTGTCGCCCCGCGCTGACGGGGAGCCCCGGCATCCTGACGCAACGTGGCCTTGCAGGCCACAGTTGTAGCAGCGTGTGAGCGCCCCCGATGTCCTGGGCTGCTCCTGGCGGCTCGGTCCATTCCGAGCCTGTGGTGCCGCCGCTCTCCATTCCCCTCGCCGCTCCACCCCGCAGACCTCCTCCGATGGGAGGGCGGTAGCCGCCATGGCATGGCTGGCCGCCCCCTTTGCCGCCTTTCGACGAAGGGACCGCAAGCCCCCGTGGATGTGGCGCGCGACCAGCAGGGACGACATCTCTGCGTCGTCTTGAGCCAGGACGTTGACGTCCAGCTCGTCAGCGAGTAGCAGCAGCTTCTCAGCCACCATGGCATCCACTCCTTCCTCGTCCATCCTTGGGAAAGCAGCCTTCGCCAGAGCCAGGAGGGCCGTCCGGAAGGCCAGGGGTGACTCGTTGGCGCCCCGACTCCGATCGTGGAACAGCTGCCTGCAGTCCGAAGGCGGCCCATAGACGGCTGACAGCAGCTGCAACGCCAGGTGTAGAGTGGCGCGCTTTTCCCTCGGCGCCGAGGTGAGGGTAGCCAGGGCGTCGTTGTCCAGCATCGCTGGCAGCGCGCGTAGGGCCTCGGCGTCTGACCAGTTCGCCATCTCTTGATGAGCGATGAACCGCCTCTTGAAGCCGCCCCAGTCTCCGTCAGCGCCGACAAATTCTTTAAGAGGCGGCAGACGTTGTTGTAAGGCGGCGTCCGTGGCCGCAGAACGCTCTCCGTCGCTCCCCGCCGATGATACAGTGTGGGCGGGCCGTGCACATGGCATCGCCGGTCGCTCCGATGTTGACGCGCCGGCCGGCGTTGATGATGTCACGGCTTGTGCTTGGCGCTCAGCAGACACGTGACGCGGGCCGGCCCCGCCCTCCGCTCGTACTGTAGAGATGGCGGGAAATTTGACCGCGAGCCGCGTCGGGGTGGCGGGAAACGTCGCCCCGCGCCGGCTGCCGTCGTCGACCCGCGCTGCTCCTCCAGCCCCCAGCCGCGTGATCTCCTCCAACGCGGCGGCCGCGGCGTAGAGCAGGTCCGCCAGGCGGGAGTGGGCCAGCCGGAGTCCTTCGGCCGACGCATCCCCCTCCTCCTGTCGTAGCGGCGCGGGCGTACTCGGCCCCGGCTGCTCCGATTCAACCCCGGCCATCTCTGGTGGTGATTCGGCCGCGGCGTCTTCCATCTCCGACTCCCTGGTACGTGTCGTCCCTCGTGTGTCCATCGTTGGACGTTTACTTCTGACCCCAGATGTAGTAAGTATATATGGAGGCTTGACGACAGGATCGGAGGCACACTTATTTATTACACCAACACTGTTATTACAGGTCACCGGGCTACAGGGATTTCTCGACAGCTAACCCCTCTAGCCTATACCAACTCCTCCACTACGGGACTAGGGGAGGCTATCTGTCCCAGCTTGGTTAAGCTGGGATCCCGGCTCCCTGAGTCACCAGACCAGCTTCGTCTGGGCTCTCGGGGCCACGCCACCGGCTTGCCCTGGTCGGCCCTTAGAAGGACAGCGAGCCAGGGGAGCTCCGGGGCCTATACTAGCAGGTCTTCGTTCTTCACTGGTTAAAGCTGAGTCCCGACTCCCGAGCCTTTCGGCTCATCACCTTTTATAGGACTTGCCCCCAAGGGGGGGCCCGTGGGGGATACACATGCGGACGTCGGTGCGAGCGCCACCCTTGTGTACGGCCGTAACCCCGCCCCTTGTGTTTGTTGGCCATCCGTGGCCATGCATAATCACACCTCAGCATTCGTAGCCATGCGCAATTACACCTCTACACTACTACCACTACCACCATCACTACCATCACTACCACCATCACTACCATCACTACTACCATCACTACCATCGCTACCATCACTACTACCACCACCATCACTACCATCACTACTACCACTACCATCATCACTATCATCACTACTACCACTACCATCACTACTACCGCTACCATCACTACCATCACTACCATCACTACTATCACTACCATCACTACTACCACTACCATCACTACCACCATCACTACCATCACTACTACCACTACCATCACTACTACCATCACTACCATCACTACTACCATCACTACTACCATCACTACCATCACTACTACCACTACCACCATCACGACCATCACTACTACCACTACCATCACTACTACCATCACTACTACCATCACTACTACCATCACTACCATCACTACTACCATCACTACTACCACTACCATCACTACTACCATCACTACTACCTCCACCATCACTACCATCACTACCATCACTACCACCATCACTACCACCATCACTACCATCACTACTACCACTACCATCACTACTACCACTACCATCACTACCACCATAACTGCCATCACTACCACCATCGCTACCACTACAGCTGGTGGTGCATCTACCAGTGAATGGCGGGTATTGGTGGAGGTATGGGGAGCGGTGGTGCAGCGGTTAGCGCGCTGCGCTAGGAACCCGGCGATCCGAATTTGATTCCTGCTCACGGCCACCAACACCAGTGACGATTATCTGAACCGATCCTGGGCCTCCCTTAGGTCGACTCAGCCTCAAATGAGTACCTGATGCGGTGTGTAAACATCGCCACTGGAGAGACAAAGGCGGTCGGGCGTGGTGCTGGCCACCCACCCCCTCGTGTACCATTCCAGCCTTCATAGGTGCTCGGTAACAGCACTTGCCCCTACAGTCTGTTTAAGGCTATATGGGGGGTCTTTGTCTTTGGAGTTGATGGTGGTGGTGATAGTGGTGTTGGTGGTGATAGTGGTGTTGGTGATGGCGGTAGTGTTGGTGGTGGTAGCGGTAGTGATAGTGGTGGTAGCGGTGATAATGGTGGTGGTGAGACCGTCAGAGCCGTGCACGGTGGTTGCGGGACCTGGCAGAAGGAAGGGAGCGATGGCCGCGTGCAGAGGTGACACCAGCGCTGACCCCGTCTGTGTTTGTGTGCGTGTCAGACACAGACTGCCTCCACTGCAGAAGCAACCGGCTGGGGTGAGCACTCATCACCACCACCATCACCACCAAGATCATCATCATCACCACCATAGTCATCACGATCACCACCATCACCATCATCACCACCACCATCACCACCAAGATCATCATCACCACCAAGATCATCATCACCACCATAGTCATCATGATCACCACCATCATCACCACCACCATCACCACCAAGATCATCATCATCACCACCAGTCATCACGATCACCAATCAAAGGGCTGCCAGGTGAAAATTAGCATGTTAATGAGAGATGAGCATGTTAATGAGAGATTAGCATGTTAATGAGAGATGAGCATGTTAATGAGAGATTAGCATGTTAATGAGAGATGAGCATGTTAATGGGAGATCGCAGAGCCACAACGCACGGGCCGGCACGTGAGGTGGCTGTGTGATTGTGAACCCTGTGAAAGCGCAAGTTTGAAATGGGCGTAAAGCACAACTCACATCGGAAGGTGGTAGGATGGGAACATCACAGCCAGTTATGACTTAAACTGGTTGATAACGTCCTTCCAATGATTGTTCAGTTGGTACCCATCTTCTTGGTTGAAATTGTGTCTGTGTCCATATACAGTATATGGATGGCTTCATGAACAAATCTTTTTTGATTACCAGTGGGCTTGCAAAATTCTTTGTCTTAGAGAAATCTATTTCGTGTGAGCCCACCGCATTAAAACAATGATCAGCCACGGCCGAGGTATTTGTCCTACCGTGTTTTAGATCTGTCTTATGTTCACGAACACGGTCCGAGACTTGTCGCTTAGTTTCCCCAATGTAACTACTGCCGCAGACACAGCTTAGTTTGTAGACGCCGGGGTATTGCATGTCAGGGATCACATCCTTCACAGATGGGATCAGATTTCGATTTAAAGCTTTCGTGACTGCAGGGATTCATCTTCTTGGTTCTTTCGGTAAAGTCACGTAGAAGGAAAGTAATAAAATAATAAAAATAAAACATAATAAAATTATTCTCACGACGTTTCGGCCACAACGCAAGCAGCCGTCCTCAGGTGAAAACCAGGTCTGTCGAGGCGACAGCGTCTGAATGAAACGGCACACGAGCTTGGAGCATATATATAAGCTGGGCGCCTTGACAAAGGAATTTGCATATCAAGAGGAATTTAGCATATTTATGGGAAATGCAGGAATGTGATTAGTACTGCATATGCATGTGCATTATGCAGGATTAACAGCATCAAAGGGAGCTGCAGTTGCTGCTGCTGCTGCAGTTGCTGCTGCTGCTGCAGTTGCTGCTGCTGCTGCAGTTGCTGCTGCTGCAGTTGCTACTGCTGCAGTTGCTGCTGCTGCAGTTGCTGCCTTATCCATTTTAATATAACACTATGTATTATTCTACCCACCCTAATGTGTATCACACTGCTATATATTTACTATACAATTACGACACCATACAATTTTGGTATAGCTACCATCATTGAGTAGGTCCTGAATTTTGTTATTGTAGGTGGTTTTGTCCATGATGACTGTGGCATTGCCCTTGTTTGGCTGAGAGAATGTCGCTAATAGGTGTCTTAGCATTTTTGAGGATGGCAGCGATTTCCGATCTTGCCATGTCTGCAGTAATGTGTCCCAAACCCTTAAGGGCTACGTCGACTTGGGCAATGATATCATCAACTGGGATGTGTAACTGGACATCAATTCGGGGGGTCGTGTTCTCTCCCGTATGTAAAAAAAATGGTGGACGCGTGAGGGGCCATTCTATAGGCAGCCAGTACCCCGGGAACATGCAAGTCCCAGTTAAGCTGGGACTCGCTGACCTGATGACTCAACATGGAAGTCAAAGTCCTGTGCAACCGCTCCACCATTCCATCCGTCTGGGGGTGGTAGGGCGACGTACATACTTTCTTTGTTCCCAACAAATCACACACCTCCTGCAGCAACTTAGGAGAAAATGTTTTACCCTGATTGGTCAGAAGGTGCTCAGGGGCACCCTTATCCGTCGAGGAATGCCTCGGTGATGGCCACCGCCAACTGGTGGGGAAGCGGCCAGGCCATCGGCCACCGTGAAAAATATTCGACGCTCACCAGTAAATACTTATTCCCACGAGGGGTGGCAGGAAATGGACTGAGGACATCAAGAGCGGCCAGCTCATTTATGCGGGAAACTCGAATGAATTGCAACGATGGATAACAGGGTTTAGACGGGGGTTTCCGCAGAGCACACTGCACACACCCCTTCAATACATTAGCGACATCTTTCGCCATACCGGGCCAGAAGAAAAAAGAGCTTAAGTGTGGCTAGCATCCTATACACACCGAGGTGCAGCAGTCGCTCATGCTCCGCCTAGATGTTGTAACGGCGCAACCCTCCGTCCCAATGCATAAGCAACCCGCCTCTGAGGATGACAAGAGGCTACTCCCCGTTGATCAACCACCCCCGTCCGCCCCCTTGATACGGCATCGTAACTTTAACAGGGAAGCGTCCTCAACCTGGAGGCGTCCCCACTCCACATGGTCCAATCCAATAACGGCATCATGCACCTCAAGACCGTCAGCTTCTTCAGGGGTGTCAACCTCGACCGGAACTGCAAGGGGAGGGGCAAGACCTCGGCAGCCATCTTACAGCGCCCCGAACCCAAGAAACACGCGCACCCGTCGCTCGTTGGCAATCGCGACAGGGCATCCGCGTTCGTGTGTCGGGTACCTTTGCGGTAGGAGACAGAAAAAGAATAGTCCTGCAGGAATTCCAACCAATGTGAAAGTTGGCCAGACGGCTGTTCAATATGCAGCGCGTACCGTAGGGCTGCATGGTCATAGCGCACCTCGAAGTGTCTGCCATAAAGATAGAGGTGATAACTGCTGCACAAAAAAAACTATAGACAAATGTTCCTGGTGTGTGACACAGTACCATTGTTCGGCCAGTGACAGGCACTCTGCTGCCATATGCTACAACACTCTCCACGCCATCCACGACTTGAGACAGAACAACACCAATTCTGCTGGTGTTGCTAGCGTCTATATCAAGAACGAACAGCAAGGAAAAGTTGGGGTATCGGAGCGGAGGGGCATTGACCAAGCCATCCCAAGGCGCAACAAATGCGGCCTCCTCCTCCTCCTCCCCCCAATGGGACTTCTAATCCTCTGCCATCAGGGCGTAGAGAGGTTTGGCGATAGTGGTGAACCCGGCGACAAAACGGCGGTAATAGGATGTAAAACCAATCAAACTCCACACCTCCCCCACCGACGTGGGGGTCGGCCAAGAATGCACACACGCGGTTTTGTCCGGGTCCGTCGCTATCCCTGATTTACTGACTATGTGGGCAAGGTACCAAACAGATTTTTGGAGCAGGTGACATTGCTGTGGTTTAAATTTGAGGTCCGCCGCACGCATATTAAGAAAGACAGCATGTAATCGTTCCAGATGTTCTTTAAACATACGGCTAAAAACGATAACATCATCCAGATATATCAGGCACAAGTCCCACTGGAGGCCAGCCAGAACCAGTTCCATGAATCGCTGGAACATAGCCGGAGCGGAGTGAAGACCCATCAGAAGCCGATTAAATTCAAATAAGCCTTGTGGTGTATGAAAGGCTGTCTTGGGCTTAGAGGACTCATCTAGGGGCAACTGCCAAAATCCCGATAGGAGGTCAAGAGTTGAAAAATAATGTGCTCCTGCCAGAGCATGCAGGAACTCGTAAATTCGAGAAAGAGATCTTATTAAGTTTACGGACGTCAACACAGAAGTGCAAACTACCATCCTGCTTTTTAAGAAGAACAATCGGGGCTCCCTACGGGCTGGTGGATGGCGAGATAATATCAGCGGCCAACATCTCATCAACTACCAGCCGTACGTGGTCTCTTCCTGTGGGGCTCATCCGGTACGGGTTCTGCCGGATGTGAGCGGCTTCGCCTGTATCGATGTGGTGACTCAAAAGGGTAGTGGGGCCAATGTGAAATTTGCCTTTGCTAAGCACATCGGAGAATTCACGCAAAAGCGCCCTCAACTCCTTCCTCTGAGACTCGGACAATTCCAAATTTTCAGAACAAAGCGTATCCATCCACTTTTCATCAGGAACCTGTTGCGGCTCTATATTTGACGCCACCCCCACCCCACTAATGATGTTTTCCTCGCGAAGCGCTGGCAACGCGTGGGCCAGCACGGTGCCCTGCTGTATGACAGACGTGTCCAACCCTGCATTAAGGACCTGAATGAACGGTTCCTGCTCATTGGACACCAGAGTCTGGGCCCCCACCAACGTCAGCCCACGAATGGCTTTGTTTGAGGGTCCAAGAAGGATTCCTCCTGCAGTCACCTCCTGGTCAAGTGGCTTCCGCAATTGTAAAGGAACCAACATTTGCGTGCCGGGAGAAATCTTTACGGTCCTACTCGCAAGAGTTTGTACAGTGGCGTTGGCCATGCGCAATCGAGTGGGAGAAGGCAAAAAGGCCATGCGGTGGCCCGATGGCAATTTGAGACAACCTTGGTCAATTACAATTTTCAGGAGCATCTTCCCCAGGAAGTCAGTCCCGAGCAAGCAAGGAACAGCAAGGGACGTTGACAGAAGAACTCGTCCCGTCAATTTGATGTCTCCAATACACACCTCTGCCGTTATCTGTCTAATGATGCCCAATGAGCCGCCATTCGCAGCAAAGCACGGAACCCCGACAGAACATAAGGTCGGACGACAAGGACATGTTAAAAATCAACTCAGAAATTATAGTCGCGGACGCACCGGTATCAATGAGCATTCTAATTTCAACCCCCTCTATCATTCCGATAACTGCAGATTAACCTGCGGCCGCCGCTACCACTCTAAGGGCCAACTCTGACCACTGACCCGGTCGGAGAGGCCAGTCAGCCCGAGCAAAATCTGAACCCTCACACCCGGACACACGATGGGAATGAAAACCATCTCAACGCGATGAGTGAGGTGGATTCAGGGGCCGAGTGTGTGGTGTGTCGCGATTCACCTTGGAATATAGTGGAGTGGAGGACGGTCGGGTGGATGACGGCGGTGGTCCGGGGAGGCGTCGTCGCGACACACGGCTACCCGACGAGACGTTCCTGGCAGGCCGCAGTTGTCTCGCATGACGAGCCCGCTCCCAGGACGATGAGAGGTCTTCCGCCATTAAAGTTGTTCATCCCGTCGCACCATGCTGTCCCCCCGCCAGCCTCCGTTTTGAGCCAAAGCACAGGCTTGGACGAGCTCCACGTCTTCGGGTGTATCACGCGTCTCATGAGGTGCGGTACACGCTATCAACCCCTTATGTCGTTGCAAAAGAAAGTGCGCCTGGATGCATCTTGCAACTTTGAAAGAAGATCAATCATTTTCGTCGACAGCTGGCAGGACGATGTTGAGGTCCTTCGCCAGCGTCAGCAATCTTTCGAGGACCAGTAAGTCGACTCCGTCGTGGTCCATCTTCAGAAAGGCAGCCTTCGCCAGCGCCAATAGTGCACTGTGGAAGGTGAGAGGGGCGTCTCGGCCTCCCCCCTCCTCTGCACAGTGAACTTATGGCGAATATTTAACGGCAGTTTGGAAATTGCCGCCATCTGGGTGAAGGCTTGCTGAAGCGTGGCCCTCTCTGACGGTGTGATGGTGCAACACGCCGCCAGGGCGTCGTCGTCAAGCGCCTCCGCCTCCGTCCATCCCGCCAAGTCACAGTTTGTCTGGAACCGGCGCCTGAAGGCCACCCGGTCACCTCCCGCGGCTGAAAATTATTTAACGAAAGGTAGACATCACCTGAGGGATGGAATCTCGACAGGCAAACTTGGCGCACATTCAGACTTGGCAGGCTCTCCGTCCCGCTCCGCGAAAAAAATGGCGGCCACGTGCGCGGGCTGCACCACTGGAGGTTCGACCCCTTTCAGCTCCGGTGCTCTCTCCTCCACCGCTGGCTGTTCACGGTCGAGCTCAGCGACCATCGTGGCCACGGCCTCTAGGAGTTCCGCGAGGTGGGTGCGGAACGTGCGGCGCTCTTTCCCTGACGGCGGTGAGCTGTCGCTGAGATGGTCATCGCGATGCTCTTCCGGCGGTGCCTCACTCCCGTTTTCCGGGGTCACCATCCCCGGGGCTGTCTGGGGAATAACGCCTTCGTTGTCCTCGTCAACGTCCTGATATGTCGTCTACGTCGTGTAAGCATAACCTAACTCAGTCTATCTTACTGACATAAAAAAAGTTTGGATATTTCTAACGCCAGTTGTAATGGGTTCAATTGAGTCGCCGAAGTAGACTTTGGAGGTAACACATTTATTCAGCTACAACACACGGGGTAACTTCCCCTTAACAAAATAACAACCTAAGGTGGTGACCACCCAGCTTACTATGCTAGTTACTTCGTAACTGCTACTACGGACCGGGACCAACGACTTCGGCCCGGGTCCACGTGTTGGAGACTCGTTGAACGGAGATCGTAGACGACGGGTTTCTTCCAGGATGCACAACAACCACCCTGGTCCCTCTCGGGACCCGGCTTTTATTCTCTGTGGCATAGCCGGCTCCACCCTTGGCCACGTCCACCTTCCAGAATCCTCGGGAAGGATCTGGGTCCCAATCACGTGACCCCCCCCGAGCCCCCTCATGGTGCCCCTCTGTCAACTTAACCAGTCACGTGTCCTCCCGTGTCAACCAGAGTGCCATGGCCTCACACAACCCGATCCTTCGGTCGGCACCCACACAGCCTGTCCTGTAGGGTCGGCACTGCACTTAAAGCGTGGTGCCATCCAGCTCTATCATTTAGTGCACACCATGCGCCTCTAGGGCCGGTACTACACCCGCAACACGGTGGTATCCGGCGATGTCGCTGCACCGCACGCCTTGCCCCTCTAGGGCCGGTACTGCACCCACAGCATGGTGACTTCCAGCAATGTCACTACATCAGTATTAACACACACACATTGTAGTATTAACACACACACATTGTAGTATTAACACACACACACACTGTAGTATTAACACACACACAGTAGTATTAACGCACACACATACCGTAGTATTAACACACACACTGTAGTATTAACACACACACAGTAGTATTAACACACACACAGTAGTATTAACACACACACACTGTAGTATTAACACACACACAGTAGTATTAACACACACACTGTAGTATTAACACACACACAGTAGTATTAACACACACACACTGTAGTATTAACACACACACACCCCATTGTATTAACACACACACAGTAGTATTAACACACACACTGTAGTATTAACACACACACTGTAGTATTAACACACACACACTGTAGTATTAACACACACACTGTAGTATTAACACACACACAGTAGTATTAACACACACACTGTAGTATTAACACACACACTGTAGTATTAACACACACACAGTACTATTAACACACACACACAGTAGTATTAACACACACACACTGTAGTATTAACACACACACCCCATTGTATTAACACACACACTGTAGTATTAACACACACTGTAGTATTAACACACACACAGTAGTATTAACACACACACACTGTAGTATTAACACACACACATTAGTATTAACACACACAGTAGTATTAACACACACACTGTAGTATTAACACACACACAGTAGTATTAACACACACACACACTGTAGTATTAACACACACACACCCCATTGTATTAACACACACACACAGTAGTATTAACACACACACACTGTAGTATTAACACACACACAGTAGTATTAACACACACAGTAGTATTAACACACACACTGTAGTATTAACACACACACAGTAGTATTAACACACACACAGTAGTATTAACACACACACACACTGTAGTATTAACACACACACAGTAGTATTAACACACATAGTAGTATTAACACACACACTGTAGTATTAACACACACACAGTAGTATTAACACACACACAGTAGTATTAACACACACACTGTAGTATTAACACACACACAGTAGTATTAACACACACACAGTAGTATTAACACACACACACACTGTAGTATTAACACACACACACCCCATTGTATTAACACACACACAGTAGTATTAACACACACACACTGTAGTATTAACACACACACTGTAGTATTAACACACACACAGTAGTATTAACACACACACACTGTAGTATTAACACACACACAGTAGTATTAACACACACACACTGTAGTATTAACACACACACTGTAGTATTAACACACACACAGTAGTATTAACACACACACACTGTAGTATTAACACACACCCCATTGTATTAACACACACACAGTAGTATTAACGCACACACACTGTAGTATTAACACACACACTGTAGTATTAACACACACACAGTAGTATTAACACACACACTGTAGTATTAACACACACACAGTAGTATTAACACACACACACTGTAGTATTAACACACACACACCCCATTGTATTAACACACACACAGTAGTATTAACACACACACTGTAGTATTAACACACACACACTGTAGTATTAACACACACACTGTAGTATTAACACACACACAGTAGTATTAACACACACACAGTAGTATTAACACACACACACTGTAGTATTAACACACACACACCCCATTGTATTAACACACACACAGTAGTATTAACACACACACACTGTAGTATTAACACACACACACTGTAGTATTAACACACAGTAGTATTAACACACACACACTGTAGTATTAACACACACACAGTAGTATTAACACACACACAGTAGTATTAACACACACACACTGTATTATTAACACACACACTGTAGTATTAACACACACACAGTAGTATTAACACACACACACTGTAGTATTAACACACACCCCATTGTATTAACACACACACAGTAGTATTAACGCACACACACTGTAGTATTAACACACACACTGTAGTATTAACACACACACAGTAGTATTAACACACACACTGTAGTATTAACACACACACTGTAGTATTAACACACACACTGTAGTATTAACACACACACAGTAGTATTAACGCACACACCATAGTATCTCTCCCCCATGCTTCTCCCCCACGTCTCTCCCCCGTGTCTCCCCCGTGTGTTGTTGTCGTTGTGCAGAAGCCCAAGCGAGCTCTGGGCGACCACGACTCCGAGGCCCAGGTGAGGACCACATGCGGCCCCGGCGGGCCGTGCGGGCCGTGCGGGCCATGCGGGCCGTGCGGGCCATGCGGGCCGTGCGGGCCGTGCGGGTCGTTGAGTTCACAATGGCCATGTCGGAATCGCCGAGCCGGCACCACAGAGCGATAGATCCTGGGTTGAATCGAACTGGTGTTGCTCCGGCACTGGCAAGTCGACGGTCCAGTGTCCGGGTCAACAAGCATTGCCTTCCATTGCTTGACCCGGGTCGCCCCCTCGTGAATGCGAATCCTCTCCTGGGTCTCTTTCAGAGTTCTCATCGCATGGCAGCACAAAATCAACTCGACGCTAGGGAATGACGCATCTCCTGCCATCGTATCACTTCTGTGTGTCCCGATAGGTCCCCGTGTATCTCTCTGTATCTCTTCTGTGTCCTGATAGGTCTCCGTGTATCTCTCTGTATCTCTTGTGTGTTTTGATAGGTCCCCGTGTATCTCTCTGTACTTCTTCTGTCTTGATAGGTCTCCATGTGTCTCTTTGTACATCTTCTGTGTGTCTTGATAGGTCTCCGTGTCTCTCTCTGTACCTCTTCTGTATGTCCTGATAGGTCCCCGTGTGTCTTTCTGTACCTCTTCTGTATGTCCTGATAGGTCTCCGTGTATCTCTCTGTACCTCTTCTGTGTCCTGATAGGTCTCCGTGTGTCTCTCTGTACCTCTTCTGTATGTCCTGATAGGTCTCCGTGTATCTCTCTGTACCTCTTCTGTGTCCTGATAGGTCTCCATGTATCTCTCCGTACCTCTTCTGTGTCCCGATAGGTCCCCGTGTATCTCTCTGTATCTCTTGTGTCTTGATAGGTCCCCGTGTATCTCTCTGTATCTCTTCTGTGTCTTGATAGGTCCCCGTGTATCTCTCTGTATCTCTTCTGTGTCTTGATAGGTCCCCGTGTATCTCTCTGTATCTCTTGTGTCTTGATAGGTCCCCGTGTATCTCTCTGTATCTCTTGTGTATTGATAGGTCCCCGTGTATCTCTCTGTATCTCTTGTGTCTTGATAGGTCCCCGTGTATCTCTCTGTATCTCTTCTGTGTCTTGATAGGTCCCCGTGTATCTCTGCGTACCTCTTCTGTGTCTTGATAGGTCTCCGTGTGTCTCTTTGTACATCTTCTGTGTGTCTTGATAGGTCCCCGTGTATCTCTCTGTACCTCTTCTGTGTCCTGATAGGTCCCCGTGTATCTCTCTGTATCTCTTCTGTGTCCTGATAGGTCCCTGTGTATCTCTCTGTACCTCTTGTGTCTTGATAGGTCTCCGTGTATCTCTCTGTACCTCTTGTGTCCTGATAGGTCCCCGTGTATCTCTCCGTACCTCTTCTGTGTCCTGATAAGTCCCCGTGTATCTATCTGTATCTCTTCTGTGTCCCAATAGTTCTCTATGTATCTCCCAGTATTCCATCCATGAATCTCCATGTCGTTCTGCTTACCAAGGTCCCTCCTTACAAATGAGACTCTGAACTAAACTATGACAATTATTGTATTATTTCATCAGGTAAGGCCCCGCTGAGCTGCTAGGTGGCTCTCTTATTTTGGAAACGACTCGGCCATCACAAGCGATAGCAGCTCAACAAAGTGACGGCTTCTCATCATCGTCATCGTCAACATCCTCGTGTTGGAAATTCATACAAAGGAGCCAGATGACTCACAACGCATAGTGGCGTCGATTCTAAATGCCCAGTGGTGAAAATAACCCCAGAGAGACCCGGAGAAAAATCCACGCGACCACGGGGAGAGAGACAAAGAGACACCGCAGACTCCAGAGTCAACTTCTTGAACCGTTAAGAATTCGGTTGCTCCGAGGCGAATGTAAAGCAATAAAAGCCAGGGCGGACCTGAGTTTGACTCCTGACCACCGTTGTGGTGGACATTTTCCCGCATTCCCACAGCGGGTGACGAGTCGAAACCAGGGGATGAAGCTTCCCCACAAATTGGTGCCGAGCGGACGGATGGGCCGGATGATGGGCGGTATTTGAACTTGTCCCCTAACAGGTGCAGGCCCTGAACAGCGTCCGTGAGCGTGTCAGGATGGCCGTCAGGCAGAGCAGCAGCCTCGCTCAGCTGTCGCGGGGCAACACCCTGTCCAGTCTCGTGTCCCTCACGGTAACGGCAACGCCTCGAGCATCGGGCAAGGAAATCTCTGAGTCAGCTGCTTTGCCCTGCCAAGAGAGAATCTCTGAGTCACCTGCTTTGCCCTGCCAAGAGAGAATCTCTGAGTCACCTGCTTTGCCCTGCCAAGAGAGAATCTCTGAGTCACCTGCTTTGCCCTGTCAAGACAGAATCGCTGAGTCACCTGCTTTGCCCTGCCAAGAGATAATCTCTGATTCAGCTGCTTTGCCCTGCCAAGAGAGAGTCTCTGAGTCACCTGCTTTGCCCTGCCAAGAGAGAGTCGCTGAGTCACCTGCTTTGCCCTGCCAAGAGAGAGTCTCTGAGTCACCTGCTTTGCCCTGCCAAGTGAGAGTCTCTGAGTCACCTGCTTTGCCCTGCCAAGAGATAATCTCTGAGTCACCTGCTTTGCCCTGCCAAGAGAGACTCGCTGAGTCACCTGCTTTGCCCTGCCAAGAGAGAATCTCTGAGTCACCTGCTTTGCTCTGGCAAGATAGAATCTCTGATCCAACTGCTTTGCCCTGCCAAGACAGAATCGCTGAGTCACCTGCTTTGCCTTGCCAAGAGAGAATCTCTGAGTCACCTGCTTTGCTCTGGCAAGAGAGAGTCTCTGAGTCACCTGCTTTGCCCTGCCAAGAGTGAATCACTGAGTCACCTGCTTTGCCCTGCCAAGAGAGACTCGCTGAGCCACCTGCTTTGCCCTGCCAAGAGAGAATCTCTGAGTCACCTGCTTTGCCCTGCCAAGAGAGAATCTCTGAGTCACCTGCTTTGCCCTGCCAAGAGAGAATCTCTGAGTCACCTGCTTTGCCCTGCCAAGAAAGAGTCTCTGAGTCACCTGCTTTGCCCTGCCAAGAAAGAGTCTCTGAGTCACCTGCTTTGCCCTGCCAAGAGAGAGTCTCTGAGTCACCTGCTTTGCCCTGCCAAGAGAGAGTCGCTGAGTCACCTACTTTGCCCTGCCAAGAGAGAATCTCTGAGTCACCTGCTTTGTCCTGCCAAGTGAGAGTCTCTGAGTCACCTGCTTTGCCCTGCCAAGAGAGAATCTCTGAGTCACCTGCTTTGCCCTGCCAAGAGAGAGTCTTTGAGTCACCTGCTTTGCCCTGCCAAGACAGAATCTCTGAGTCACCTGCTTTGCCCTGCCAAGAGAGAATCTCTGAGTCACCTGCTTTGCCCTGCCAAGAGAGAATCTCTGAGTCACCTGCTTTGCCCTGCCAAGAGAGAATCGTTGAGTCACCTGCTTTGTCCTGCCAAGAGAGAGTCGCTGAGTCACCTGCTTTGCCCTGCCAAGAGAGAATCTCTGAGTCACCTGCTTTGCCCTGCCAAGAGAGATTCTCTGAGTCACCTGCTTTGCCCTGCCAAGAGAGAGTCTCTGAGTCACCTGCTTTGCCCTGCCAAGAGAGAGTCTCTGAGTCACCTGCTTTGCCCTGCCAAGAGAGAATCTCTGAGTCACCTGTTTTGCCCTGCCAAGAGAGAGTCTCTGAGTCACCTGCTTTGCCCTGCCAAGAGAGATTCTCTGAGTCACCTGCTTTGCCCTGCCAAGAGAGAATCGTTGAGTCACCTGCTTTGCCCTGCCAAGACAGAATCGCTGAGTCACCTGCTTTGCCCTGCCAAGAGAGAGTCGCTGAGTCACCTGCTTTGCCCTGCCAAGAGAGAATCTCTGAGTCACCTGCTTTGCCCTGCCAAGACAGAATCTCTGAGTCACCTGCTTTGCCCTGCCAAGAGAGATTCTCTGAGTCACCTGCTTTGCCCTGCCAAGAGAGACTCGCTGAGTCACCTGCTTTGCCCTGCCAAGACAGAATCGCTGAGTCACCTGCTTTGCCCTGCCAAGACAGAATCTCTGAGTCACCTGCTTTGCCCTGCCAAGAGAGAGTCGCTGAGTCACCTGCTTTGCCCTGCCAAGACAGAATCTCTGAGTCACCTGCTTTGCCCTGCCAAGAGAGAGTCTCTGAGTCACCTGCTTTGCCCTGCCAAGAGAGAGTCTCTGAGTCACCTGCTTTGCCCTGCCAAGAGAGAATCTCTGAGTCACCTGCTTTGCCCTGCCAAGAGAGAGTTTCTGAGTCACCTGCTTTGCCCTGCCAAGAGAGAGTCTCTGAGTCACCTGCTTTGCCCTGCCAAGAGAGAGTCTCTGAGTCACCTGCTTTTCCCTGCCAAGAGAGAGTTTCTGAGTCACCTGCTTTGCCCTGTCAAGACAGAATCTCTGAGGCACCTGCTTTGTCATGGCAAGAGAGAGTCTCTGAGTCACCTGCTTTGCCCTGCCAAGAGAGAATCTCTGAGTCACCTGCTTTGCCCTGCTAAGAGAGACTCGCTGAGCCACCTGCTTTGCCCTGCCAAGAGAGAATCTCTGAGTCAGCTGCTTTGCCCTGCCAAGAGAGAGTCTCTGAGTCACCTGCTTTTCCCTGCCAAGAGAGAATCACTGAGTCACCTGCTTTGCCCTGCCAAGAGAGAGTCTCTGAGTCACCTGCTTTGCCCTGCCAAGAGAGAATCTCTGAGTCACCTGCTTTGCCCTGCCAAGAGAGAATCGTTGAGTCACCTGCTTTGTCCTGCCAAGAGAGAGTCGCTGAGTCACCTGCTTTGCCCTGCCAAGAGAGAATCTCTGAGTCACCTGCTTTGCCCTGCCAAGAGAGATTCTCTGAGTCACCTGCTTTGCCCTGCCAAGAGAGAGTCTCTGAGTCACCTGCTTTGCCCTGCCAAGAGAGAGTCTCTGAGTCACCTGCTTTGCCCTGCCAAGAGAGAATCTCTGAGTCACCTGTTTTGCCCTGCCAAGAGAGAGTCTCTGAGTCACCTGCTTTGCCCTGCCAAGAGAGATTCTCTGAGTCACCTGCTTTGCCCTGCCAAGAGAGAATCGTTGAGTCACCTGCTTTGCCCTGCCAAGACAGAATCGCTGAGTCACCTGCTTTGCCCTGCCAAGAGAGAGTCGCTGAGTCACCTGCTTTGCCCTGCCAAGAGAGAATCTCTGAGTCACCTGCTTTGCCCTGCCAAGACAGAATCTCTGAGTCACCTGCTTTGCCCTGCCAAGAGAGATTCTCTGAGTCACCTGCTTTGCCCTGCCAAGAGAGACTCGCTGAGTCACCTGCTTTGCCCTGCCAAGACAGAATCGCTGAGTCACCTGCTTTGCCCTGCCAAGACAGAATCTCTGAGTCACCTGCTTTGCCCTGCCAAGAGAGAGTCGCTGAGTCACCTGCTTTGCCCTGCCAAGACAGAATCTCTGAGTCACCTGCTTTGCCCTGCCAAGAGAGAGTCTCTGAGTCACCTGCTTTGCCCTGCCAAGAGAGAGTCTCTGAGTCACCTGCTTTGCCCTGCCAAGAGAGAATCTCTGAGTCACCTGCTTTGCCCTGCCAAGAGAGAGTTTCTGAGTCACCTGCTTTGCCCTGCCAAGAGAGAGTCTCTGAGTCACCTGCTTTGCCCTGCCAAGAGAGAGTCTCTGAGTCACCTGCTTTTCCCTGCCAAGAGAGAGTTTCTGAGTCACCTGCTTTGCCCTGTCAAGACAGAATCTCTGAGGCACCTGCTTTGTCATGGCAAGAGAGAGTCTCTGAGTCACCTGCTTTGCCCTGCCAAGAGAGAATCTCTGAGTCACCTGCTTTGCCCTGCTAAGAGAGACTCGCTGAGCCACCTGCTTTGCCCTGCCAAGAGAGAATCTCTGAGTCAGCTGCTTTGCCCTGCCAAGAGAGAGTCTCTGAGTCACCTGCTTTTCCCTGCCAAGAGAGAATCACTGAGTCACCTGCTTTGCCCTGCCAAGAGAGAGTCTCTGAGTCACCTGCTTTGCCCTGCCAAGAGAGACTCACTGAGTCACCTGCTTTGCCCTGCCAAGAGAGAATCTCTGAGTCACCTGCTTTGCCCTGCCAAGAGAGAGTTTCTGAGTCACCTGCTTTGCCCTGGCAAGACAGACTCGCTGAGTCACCTGCTTTGCCCTGCCAAGAGAGAGTTTCTGAGTCACCTGCTTTGCCCTGCCAAGACAGAATCTCTGAGGCACCTGCTTTGTCATGGCAAGAGAGAGTCGCTGAGTCACCTGCTTTGCCATGGCAAGACAGAGATTATGCGATCTGGTGGTGGTGGTGATGAGATCTGGTGGTGGTGGTGATAAGATCTGGTGGTGGTGGTGAGATCTGGTGGTGGTGCTGGTGGTGATGATGAGATCTGGTAGTGGTGGTGATGATATCTGGTGCTGATGGTGAGATCTGGTGGTGCTGGTGATGAGATCTGGTGGTGGTGATGAGATCTGGTGATGATGGTGAGATGTGATGGTGGTTGTGATGAGATCTGGTGGTGCTGGTGCTGATGGTGAGATCTGGTGGTGGTGATGAGATCTGGTGGTGATGTTGAGTTGAGGCCATACCGAACGAGGCCGTACAGAGGAGCAGAGCGCTCGGTTTGCTACTCCGGTGGAGACAGCAGAGGGAGGCCCTCAATCTGCAGCGTTGTTGCGCTGCTGCTGATGTTGTTTCTGCTGCTGCTGCTGCTGCTGTTGTTGCGGCTGCTGTTGTTGTCTCACAGATGGACAATATGTCCAAGTCGAACGACAGAAGCGAGGTCGGGAGCCCCGAGCTGAGCAGCCCGGCAGATCCCCTGGTAAACAGCGCTCCCTGCCTCGTGTGGACATCAACGCCGCGATCATCTATCATCGTCACGATCATCGTCACAATCATCGTCACGATCATCAGGGGTGGGCGGTGTGAACGGGCGGGCAGGGAAATGCGCGTGCGGGGATCGGAGTGGAGGAAGCTGATCGGTTTCTATCCACGGTCCGCCATCGTCACCGTCACCATCGTCATCATCATCATCACTGTCACCATCATCATCATCACTGTCACCATCATCACCATCTTCGTTGTCACTATTATTGTCATCACTGCCACCACCATGTCCACCATCATGACCACCACCATCAACAACCGCCATTCGCCACTAAGTGGCGGTGACATCACCACAACGCTTGTGCCATCACCACCATGATCACCACCATCACCACCACGATCACCACCATCACCACCATGATCACCACCATCACCACCATGATCACCACCATCACCACCATGATCACCACCATCACCATCACCACTATGATCACCACCATCACCACCATGATCACCACCATCACCATCACCACTATGATCACCACCATCACCACCATGATCACCACCATCACCACCACGATCACCACCATCACCACCATCACCACCATGATCACCACCATCACCACTATGATCACCACCATCACCACTATGATCACCACCATCACCACCATGATCACCACCATCACCACCATGATCACCACCATCACCATCACCACCATGATCACCACCATCACCACCATGATCACCACCATCACCACCATGATCACCACCATCACCACTATGATCACCACCATCACCATCACCACCATGATCACCATCATCACCATCATGATCACCACCATCACCACCATGATCACCACCATCACCACCATGATCACCACCATCACCACCATGATCACCACCATCACCACTATGATCACCACCATCACCACCATGATCACCACCATCACCACCATGATCACCACCATCACCACCATGATCACCATCATCACCACCATGATCACCATCATCACCATCATGATCACCACCATCACCACCATGATCACCACCATCACCATCATGATCACCATCATCACCATCATGATCACCACCATCACCACCATGATCACCACCATCACCATCATGATCACCACCATCACCACCATGATCACCACCATCACCACTATGATCACCACCATCACCACCATGATCACCACCATCACCACTATGATCACCACCATCACCACCATGATCACCACCATCACCACCACGATCACCATCACCACCATGATCACCATGATCACCACCATTACCACCACCACGATCAACACCACCATCAACACCACGATCAACACCATCACCACCACCATCACCACCATCACCACCACGATCACAACTATCACCATGATCATCACCATGATAACCACCACCATCACCACCATCATGATCACCACCATGAACATCACCATCATGATCACCACCATGATCATTACCACCACCATCACCACCACCATCACGATCACCACCATGATTACTACCACCATCACCACCATGCTCACCACCATGATCATCACCACTACCATCACCATCACCACCATCATGATTACTACCACCATCACCACCATGCTCACCACCATGATCATCACCACTACCATCACCACCACCATCATGATCACCACCATGATCATCACCATCACCACCATCATGATCACCACCATGATTACTACCACCATCACCACCATGCTCACCACCATGATCATCACCACTACCATCACCATCACCACCATCATGATTACTACCACCATCACCACCATGCTCACCACCATGATCATCACCACTACCATCACCACCACCATCATGATCACCACCATGATCATCACCATCACCACCATCATGATCACCACCATGATTACTACCACCATCACCACCATGCTCACCACCATGATCATTACCACTACCAGCACCACCACCATCATGATCACCACCATGATCATCACCATCACCACCATCATGATCATCACCATGATTACTACCACCATCACCACCATGATCACCACCATGATCATTACCACCACCATCACCACCACCATCACGATCACCACCATGATTACTACCACCATCACCACCATGCTCACCACCATGATCATCACCACTACCATCACCATCACCACCATCATGATTACTACCACCATCACCACCATGCTCACCACCATGATCATCACCACTACCATCACCACCACCATCATGATCACCACCATGATCATCACCATCACCACCATCATGATCACCACCATGATTACTACCACCATCACCACCATGCTCACCACCATGATCATCACCACTACCATCACCATCACCACCATCATGATTACTACCACCATCACCACCATGCTCACCACCATGATCATCACCACTACCATCACCACCACCATCATGATCACCACCATGATCATCACCATCACCACCATCATGATCACCACCATGATTACTACCACCATCACCACCATGCTCACCACCATGATCATTACCACTACCAGCACCACCACCATCATGATCACCACCATGATCATCACCATCACCACCATCATGATCATCACCATGATTACTACCACCATCACCACCATGCTCACCACCATGATCATTACCACTACCATCACCACCACCATCATGATCACCACCATGCTCACCACCATGATCATCACCACTACCATCACCACCACCATCATGATCACCACCATGATCACCACCACTGTGCTCGTTCACCCAGGAAGAGGACTCGCCGAGTTTTCTCACGACACACGCGCCGCACCGTGCCGGACTGTGCCAGACCGCGCCGGACTGTGTCGGGCCGTTCCATTCCACGTGCGTGCGCGTGCAAGTGCGGAGTGTGGAGTGTGGAGTCCGGAATGTGGAGTGTGCGGAGTGCAGAGTGTGCGGAGTGTGGAGTGTGGAGTGCAGAGTGTGGAATGTGGAGTGTGCGCGTGCAGAGTGTGGAGTGCGGAGTGTGCGAGTGCAGAGTGCGGAGTGTGGAGTGTGATGAGTGTGGAGTGTGGAGTGAGGAGTGTGCAGTGCGGAGTGCGGAGTGTGGATTGTGGAGTGTGTGCGTGCGGAGTGTGTGCGTGCGGAGTGTGCGCTTCGGGTTCACGTGGGGGTGGTGGTGTGTGACGCCCGCTCCGTGTCTCGTCTCCCAGGCGGGTGACGCCGCTCACGGCGCTGACGACGACGCCGCCGGGGAGGGGCGGCCGTCTCCTGCGGGCAGCCCCGGTGAGCCCGGCTCCCCTGGACGACCACGTGCCGCACCGCGGCAACACTTGCACTCACCGCGTCGCTCCCCCCACTTTGAGATGCGCTTCTGCGGCTGATATTAGGAAGCCACTGGAGCTAGGCACTTGTAAACCAGCTAGTCTAGAACTGCTTTTTTGCGTGTTAATTTGTCGTCCTCCGATTAGCCACGGTTGCCTACGTACGGCGCGAAATTTCAACGTACGCACGTACAACACCACTATACCACCAACACCACACCACCACTACTACCACTACCACCACCACCGCTACACCACCATCACCCCCACCACTATACCACCACATCCACTAGTCCCGCGCCTCCAATTATCTCGGTTGGCTACGTATGGTGTGAAAGAAGTTCACCATACACACAGACATACATACGCACTCTCCCTCTCCGTGCGTCCCCAGAGCGCGATGAGAGCACGGGGGCTGAAGCGCCGAGCGAGAGAGCGAGCGCAGCCCCCGAGGAGCTGGGAGACCATGAGGAGGACGAGGAGGAGGAGGAGGACGAGGAGGTGGTGGGGGAAGAGGAGGAGGTGGAGGAGGAGGAGGCGGGGGAAGAGGAGCCTCATCCAGAGACTCCGTCCGCCGAGGTGAGGCCACCGGGGATGCTCGATTTGGATAGGATCAGGATCAGATCGGGATCAGGTTCGGGACGGGATCGCGCGTGATCTTTGCCACAGAATAACCGTGAGAGGTTGAGAGGCTGCGTGGGTGTCCCAGAGGTCAGGGCCACTGCGGGGCCTGGGTTCCAGTCCAGCTCTGAGCCGCCCAACTTCAGAGATTCCACCGCGGTCCCAGGTGTAGCGAGCCGATGGTCGCAGCCCGGTAACCAACGAATGGACAAAAACACCGTTCATCGCACTCAGCGTTCATCGCACTCACCGTTCATCACACTCACCGTTCATCGCACTCAGCGTTCATCCCACTCACCATTCATCACACTCACCGTTCATCACACTCAGCGTTCATCGCACTCAGCGTTCATCGCACTCAGCGTTTGTCTGCACAGAATTTGCCCGAATTGCATTGGTCACGTGCGTCGTGGGAAGGTGCCACCCCCCCCCCCCCCCCCAGCGTGGCTATGATTTAAGAAAGGGGGGTCCTGGAAGGATCATTGGGAGGAAGCATCAAACTCGCGAGGGCCGTCCCTGCCACGGCTGGAATGAATCGACGATCAAAACCAGGAAGAACAACCACGCGCACGCATGGATCTGTACCGCTCTGTAAAGCACGCACGAACACACGCACGAACGGATGCACTGACGCACGCACACACAGACACACCAACGCACGCATGCATGGACGCACTGATGCACGCACACACAGACACACCAACGCACGCACGCATGGACGCACTGACGCACGCACGGACAGCCGCAAGCACTGGATTGACGCTCTCAGCCCGTACCAGACGGCGTTAACGTGAGACGAGAGAAAGAAACAATGAGTTGTGTTCCTCAGCTGCCAGTGGCGGAGGAAGAGGAGAAGGAAGAGCAAGAGGAGGAGAAGGAAGAGGAGGAGGAGGGGGAGGAGGAGGAGACGACGGGAGAACGGAACTCAGACTCTGAGCCGCCTGAGACCACCGTGGAGCCGCCCACTCCACAGCCCGACGCAGACAAGGGGGGAGACGAGGTGGTGGAGGAGGAGGTGGAGAAGATGTAGGAGGTGGAGGAGATGAAGGAGGTGGCGGAGGTGGAGAAGGTGAAGAAGGTGGAGGAGGTGGAGGAGGTTGGAGGAGGACTCGTGGCGATTGAATCAATTGGAGTCGCCTGTTTGCTCGTTCTGCAACTCGTCCTGGGAATCACGCACCAGCGTCACACGCGGGCAAACGTCGCGGACAAGAATGCCCAGTTATGCAGTGACGTCAAAAGTAACGTGTTACCGATTACTCGAGGGCCTGGGAAGTAATCCGTTGCCGATTGATGAAGGGATTCTAAAGCAATCCGTTACTGATTACTGGATTCTAAAGTAATCTGTGACCAATTACTCGAGGGATTCTAAAGTAATCCGTTACTGATTACTGGATTGTAAAGTAATCCGTTGCCAATTACTCGAGTGATTCTAATGGACGCGATTCCCGTACCGGGTTGGGTGACCCCCACGGCTCGACTCCCGGCCACGGCTAACATCAGTGGCGATGATGCGAGGTCTGAACCTCGATCCCCCCCCCCCCGCACGCTCCAGCATGGGGAGAGGCCTTCATCTAGCAGTGGATCGACGAGACTGTGAGAAAGGGGCACGGGGGGGGGGGGGGAGTGGGAACGTGGGGACAGTGAATATCTGTGTCCCCGTGTCTCCATGTCCCCGTGTCTCCGTGTCCCCGTGTCTTCGTGTCCCCGTGTCTTCGTGTCCCCGTGTCTCCGTGTCCCCATGTCTCCATGTCTCCGTGTCCCCATGTCCCCGTGTCTCCGTGTCTCCGTGTCTCCATGTCTCCGTGTCCCCATGTCCCCGTGTCCCCATGTCCCCGTGTCCCCATGTCCCCGTGTCTCCGTGTCCCCGTGTCTCCATGTCTCCGTGTCCCCGTGTCCCCGTGTCTCCGTGTCCCCGTGGCCCCATGTCCCCGTGTCTCCGTGTCCCCGTGTCTCCGTGTCTCCTGTCTCCGTGTCTCTCGTCTCCGTGTCCCTGTTCCCATATCCCAGCATTCCCGAGTCTCCATGTCCCCCATGTCTCCATGTCCCCCGTGTCTCCATGTCCCCGTGTCTCACATCGTGTCGGTACTTTTGCTCCGCGAGTCGCTGCTGGTAACCCACGAGCTGGACGCTGTCCGCACCTCACTATCTGCGGCGATGGCATCAACGTGAGAACATCGACCCAACGTCGCATGCAGACGTCGGGGTTCTAAATCGCACAGACGTGCAACTCACCACCATATTTACCCTTTACCTGGTGCACCGCGCGCGTGCGTGTGTGTATGTGTGTATGTGTACTTTGTGCAATAATAATAATAAATGGTATTCAGTCTCAACGAGTCTCAAGAATCCTTCCCCGAGGCCGATCATTCTGCCAAGCGGTACCTCCGAGGGTTCGGGACTTCTCTCGTTTGGGATAAACCCCCCGGGGGGGGGGGGGGTAACCACACCAAGCGCCGTGCTGCACACGAAGGGGCGCCGTGACGCTCGAAGCCACGCACAGATGCATTCACGAATCCGTCGCCGCACCGAACATCGTCTTGGCCGGCACGCAGCTCGGGGACTTTGTGTTACGGTGTTACAATAAATGTGTTGTCTCGAAAAGGAACGCCTGCGACTCAGTTGGACTCACTCCAGATCCATAATAGGTTGTTTTGGGTTAGATCACGTAAATATACAAATGTGTCGTTAAACCCGCCACCAACCGACACAGCCAATTCGTAAGGGTTGTCACGTTAACAGAACGTGCCAATTCGTTACCAGTACAGCACACCGCTGCGTTGGGAGAGCCAAGCCACAACATTCACAATCTGAGTACGACGTTTCGCCAGTAATTACAACTAGCTTCATCAGGCGACAGACAGATTTGTGAAGTCCACCTGTTTCGTTCCTTAAATAGAGGCGTAGATGTGATGACAACACTTGTGCGCTCTTCCTGCGCGAATCAATGTCCATTGTGTGTGTCGTGTTGTGGATTCAGGAGACGTCGGAGATGATTCTTGGAGGCAACACTATTTATTAATGCCACACTCGGCAGTATAGTCTCACATCACTCAGGGCTACACCACTGTCTGGGGAGGTACTGTCTCCGGGCTAACGTGCCCTAACACGGGACTACACTCAGGGTCCTCCGGCTACGGGTGCCTCGGGGGAGGCTATTCTAGCTCGCCCTCACCAGGGTGCGAGTTGCGACCACAGACCCACTGGACCCGGCCCTCACAAGGACGTCGGGCCGGGGGTTCCCAGGGTCTCACCACTGAGCCGCACAGAGTCCCGGCCCTGACAAGCACAGCGGGGCTAGGGGTGTCAGGGCCCTATCTCGCTGCTCTTCGGCTTCGGTCTTCAACTGGCCCAGATCGGCTGGGGAGGTGCCCTTCTATGCCCCTTGCCCATCGAGGGGTTGGGGGGCTGCGTGGGATCCCAGGGGGCACCAGGGGGCTCAGCTGTGTGGGATCCTGAGCCCCCAGCAGCCCCTCCTCTCTTGGGCTGGCACTGCAGCCCTCCCCTGGCGGTACGAGGTACCGCCCTAGACGGGCCCCGTCCACCATTGCAGGTAAGTGCGGCCCATCTACGGCGCTACGTGTGGACTAAAATAGCCGTACCAACGGTAATCCCTATTGAAGTATGGTGGCTTGTATAGGTATGCGTTTAAACAATGTCTTATTTGATGATTCGCTTCCGAGCAGCACGAAGTCTGTAACTATCCGAACGGTTAAAATTATTTTAATTTCTCCCAATTTCGATAGGTTCTCTAATTAGTCTTGGCTAGTAGCTACTTTTGCACATAACTTTAACATTATCAAAATCAATTGAGTGTCCTTATTGGCACGCGTGTTCTGCTACTGCTGACAGTTGTATTTGGGAGTATTTAATATTTATTTGTTGTTATTTTAGTATCGTGCTGATCATTCATCCTGTTCACCCAACATAGCATTTAAGGAACGAAACAGGTGGACTTCTCCACAAACCTGGCTGTCGCCTGATGAAGCTGGTTGTAATTACTGGTGAAACGTCGTACTCAGATGGTAAATGTTGTGGCTTGGCTCTCCAACACACCGGTGTGCTGTACTAGTACACTACATTATACATTACACTATACACTACACTACTATACACTACACTACTATACACTACACTACACACTAGTGCTGTACTAGTAACGAATTGGCACATTCTGCTTACGTGACAACCCTCACTAATTGGCTGTGTCGGGTGGAGGCGGGTTTAACGATACATTTATATATTTACACGATCTATTATGGATATTGGTCGTGAAAGCCTACGCGTTCAACATACATAACATGGTTGACCAATAGGGAGCCATCCCTTGACCGCACATGGGCATCGATCAACCTCCCATTGTCTCATACCGACACGTTGTAACAAGTCACCTGCTTACACTTTATTCACCTGTTTTTGCGCCAGTTATAGGCACTCCTATAACTATCTATACGGTCACATATACTGACTTCTCCCCGCTCTTATCTATTCTGCACCTCACTTATCCTGCACTCAGCAGCTCTGCTCTGTGACTCCGCACACAGCGTCTTCGCACTCAGCGAAGACTGTCCACCCCTCATTGTGACTGGAGCCAGAGCCAGTCCACAGGACCTCCTGAATACCGCACAGATCCAAGCGGTACCGGTCCAGCTCCCAACAGAGGGGCAGCCTCTCCTCCGCAGTGAGCGTGTGAACACTCCACGTGGCCACTCGGTGCCTGTTTGCTGTTTCTGGAGGAACCCCGAGGGTGCGGGTTCAGTTTCCTGGTTCTGCCAAATGGGGTTTGGCCAGGAGACGTCATAAATGCATGTCCCCCTGGGGCCTCGGGCACAAGCTTCGTTAAGATTTTTTTTCACGTAGTTTAGTGGTACACAGATTGAAGATGGAGAGTTACCAGCCCCTCGCACCCATCCAGAGCCCTCTTTGGCCACAGTGTTGGCTATAAACGCCATGAGGGGAATGGCCACTTGAAATTGGTCCTCCCCCCATGGCACTGCTCACCACAGCGTTACCGTCCTGCACCACCGAGAAGTTAGGGGATTGTTTTGCCGGACTCTCACTCGCACACCCACCCACTCGCACACCCACCCACTCGCACACCCACCCACTCGCACACCCACCCACTCGCACACCCACCCACTCGCACACCCACCCACTCGCACACCCACCCACTCGCACACCCACAAACAGTTGTTCACTTACTCATCTACTTACTCACTCGCCACATTCACAGTCACTCATCCGCTCACTCACACGCCCACTCGCACAAAGATCACCTGTATAGCCTCAGCAGACTGTTGGGGCAAGTTACTGTTCGCGAGCACCTATGCAGGCCGGCATGGCACAAGAGGGGGTTGGGTGGCCAGCACCACGCCCGGCCCCCTTTGTCTCCCTCGCAGCGATGTTCACATAATGCACGAGGTACGCATTGAGGCCGAGTCGACCTTGGGGAGGGGCCGAGGACCGGTTCAGATATCCGTCACTGGTGTCGGTGGCCGTGAGGGGGAATCAATCTCGGGTCGCCGGGTTTGGGAGCGCATCGTACTAACTGCTGCACCACTGGCTCTCCACAGAGTGAGGTCCCCAACACCCACTGACGCAAACGTGTTCCTGTCATCACGTTTATTAAACTCACAACATCTACATCAACAGTGTGCATCCGCAACGTCTCCCCGTGCTTTCCTGTGCGCCTACCCACATCGCCGCGGGTTTCCCCGTGTGTCCCCGCGTCTTCGTGTCTCCCTGCGGCTTCCCGCATCACCTCGCCTCCCGTGTCCGCCTGAATCCAACCTCCGGGGGGTTGTCTCCGTGTCTCTATGTCGCAGTGTCTCGGCGTGAGTGTCTCTGCGACTCCGTGTCCCCGAGCCTCCGTTTCTCCGTGTCCCTGTGTCCCCGCGTCTCCGCGTCCCTCCGTTTCTCCGCGTCCCCGTGTCCCCGAGTGTCCGCGTCCCCGTGTCCCCGCGTCTCCGTGTCCCCGCGTCTCCGCGGTTTGTTGTCCCCGCGTCTCCGCGCCTCCGCTTCCCCGCGTCTCCTGGTCTCCAAGTCCCCGTGTCTCGCATCGCGGCCGTACTTTCGCTCCATGAATCGCTTCTGGTAGATCATCTGCGGGAAGTTGTCTGTGAGCACGCGCACACCACACAGCATGGTTCATCGTCAGCAGCCCGCCATGGTCTATACACTGCTGCGAACATGCCGCACAGCCCCGTGTGTTATAGCGCTCACAGTTGCTGTGATGCCACACACATGCCATCTCACTCTAGCATGCGAGCTCACTTCCTTCGCTCGCTCACTCCCTTCGCTCGCTCACTCACTCGTCTCAGCGGTCGGTACCAAGTCTACACCTCGTGTTCTCCGATCTGCGCCCACTCTTTCTCACATGTGCATGTATGTACGTATGTTCGCGTGTACGTTGAACTTGTTTCGCACCATCATACGTAGCCAACCGTGCTAAATTGAGGGTACGGGGGAAGGACAACCAACTAAACACGAAAAGTGCATAGCTTCAGTGGCTTCCTAATAGTCTATTGGGAGAATGTTCCAGACAGCCGGAGATGCGAATCTGAAAGGACAACTGTGCGTATGAGTGTAAGTTGAGGCCTTCATCGGTGCTACTCACTAAACAGCACTTGCCTTAACAGGCTATACGGGGGACCTTTGTCTTTGTGTGTATGTACATTGAACCTATTTCGCACCACTGTACGTAGCTAACCATGGTTAATGGGAAGTGTAGGATTACAACAATCTAAACACAAAACGCAGTTCTAAAGAAATTCGTTTGTCAATCACGATCAGGGGGTGGGGAACGTCCGGCCCGCGGGCCGTATGAGGCCCACGAAATCATTTGGTGTGGCCCTGCCAAGGCAACCGCAGGTGGGACTAGAAGTTATATAAATCTAGGAGCAAACCTGGAAAAGCAGTTGCGAGTAGCAACATCATCAACACCAGCTAATATCACACGCCTCGCCAAAGAGAAGCAGTTCAAGCCATCGCATTAGGGGTGAGTTAATTAAATGTTTGACCAAACATAACAGGCTAATTTTTAAGTTGATCATTTTGTATGGCCCGCAAATGGTGTTCTAAATATCCAAATGGCCCTTGGCAGACTCAAGGTTCCCCACCCCTGATCTAGATGATGATGTAAAAGTGCATAGCTCCAGTCGCTTCCTAATATCTGAAGGAGCGTTCAAGAAGGCAGAAGAATCGCGTCTGAAAGTGCTTTCTGCATCTCTGTGTCAACCCCAGTGTGCGCACCTCTCCACCCTTCTCTACGTCCATGTGTATGCTACGTGTAAGTGTATACACTGCGTTTGTGCACGCGTGCTGTGTGTCCTACGTGTGTGATGTGTGTGCTATGTATGTATAGGCTGTGTTTACACTGTGTTGTGTGTGCTGTGTGTTCGTATATGGTGTGTGTCCTGTGTGTGTACATGCTGTTATTGTCCTGTGTGTGCTGTTTGCACGTATACGCTATGTGTGTCCATTGTGTGCTATGTTTGTGTATATGTTGTGAGTTCAGGCATACTGTGTTTGTACATATATATGCTGTGCGTGTTCTGTGTGCGTTATGTGTGTGTATATGCTAGGTGTGTATGGTGTGTGTGTACATGTATATGCTATGTGTGTGTGTGTGCGTGCTGCGTATATTTGCTGTGTGTGTTGTGTCCTGTGTGTGTGTGCTTGCGTACTGTGTGTCCTGTGTGTGTGCTTTTGTATTGTGTATCATGTATCTGTGTGCATGCTGTGCATGCTATGCGTGTGCCTGCTATGTGTGTGTATGCTAGGTGTGTATATGCTGTGTGTGTATATGCTGTGTGTGCTGTGTATATATGCTAGGTGTATATGCTGTGTGTATGCTGTGGGTGTGTATGTGTGTGATGTGTGTGTATGCTCTGTGTGTGTATGCTGTGTGTGCTATGTGTGTGTATGCTGTTTATGAGTGTATGCTGTGTGTGGGTGTATGCTGTGTGTGTGTTTGCGTGTATGCTGTGTGTGTATGCTGTGTGTATATGCTGTGTGTGTTTGCTGTGTGTGTATATGCTGTGTGTGTATGTGCTCTGAGTGTGTATGCTCTGTGTGTGTATGCTATGAGTGTATATGTATGCTGTGTGTGTGTATGCTGTGTGTGTGTGTATGCTGTGTGTGTGTTTGCTGTGTGTGTGTTTGCTATGTGTCTGTATGCTGTGTGTATATGTGCTCTGTGTGTGTACACTATGTGTGTGTACACTATGTGTGTGTGTGTATGTTATGTGTGTGTATGCTGTGTGTGTGTGTGTATGCTGTGTGTGTGTGTGTATGCTGTATGTGTGTACACTATGTGTGTGTACACTATGTGTGTGTGTGTATGCTGTGTGTGTGTATGCTGTGTGTGTGTGCGTGCCGTGCGTGTGTTGCTGTGGTGCATTATTAAGCCTCACGTTTTTCAAGGGCATCTTGAGCGGCCTTCATCTCAGCTCTTTGAATACTGCACACGCACACACAGGTACACACACAGGTACACACACAGGTACAGACGCACAGGTACAGACGCACAAGTACACACACAGGTACACACACAGGTACGCACACAGGTACACACACAGGTACACACACACACACACACAGGTACACACACAGGTACACACACAGGTACACACACACAGGTACACACACACACAGGTTACACACACACACAGGTACACACACACAGGTACACACACACAGGTACACACACAGGTACACACACACACAGGTACACACACAGGTACACACAGGTACACACACACACACACACAGGTACACACACAGGTACACACACAAGTACACACACAGGTACACACACAGGTACACACACACACAGGTACACACACAGGTACACACACACAGGTACACACACACAGGTACACACACAGATATACACACAAGTACGCACACAAGTACGCACATAGGTACACACACAGGTACACACACAGGTACACACACAGATACACACACAAGTACGCACACAAGTACGCACACAAGTACGCACACAGGTACGCACACAGGTACGCACACAGGTACACACACAGGTACGCACACAGGTACACACACAGGTACACACACAGGTACGCACACAGGTACGCACACAGGTACACACACAGGTACACACACAAGTACACACATACACACACAGGTACACACACAGGTACACACACAGATAATCGTCACCGGTGGTGGCTGTCGCTTTGAGCCACCATCGGTGACTATTATCTCAACCGCACCAAGGCCTCCCCCCCTAGGTCGACTCAGCCTCAAGTGAGTACCTCATGCGGTGTGCAGCAAACATCGCCACTCGGGAGACACAGGCGGCCGGGGCGTGGTGCTGATCACCCACCCTCTCGTGCGCCGTGCCGGCCTTGACGGGTGCTGCTACTCGCTAACAGCCCTTGCCCCAGCAGCCTGTGAAGGCTGCACGGGAGTGGGTGGGACCTTTGTCTCGGTGCGGCGTCTCACCTCTGCCCTGTGCCGCAGCCCAGTCGCTCCCCCTTGAAGTAGACGGCCACCGTGTAGGTGCGCGCGTGCGAGGGGCCCAGAGTCTGGAGAATCCTGTGGGCAGAGCACATCGTGTGAACACACACGGTCCCTGTGTGTACCTGTGTGTGCCTCTCTGTGTCTCCGTGTGTACATGTGTGTGTGTATCGCTGTACGTCTGTGCGTGTCTATACATGTGTGTATGTGTGCATCCGTGTTTGTCTGTGTGTGTGTGTGCCTCTGTGTGTCTATGTGTGTCGCTGTACGTCTGTCTGTGTGTCCCTGTGTGTCCCTGTTTGTGTGTGTCGCTGTACGTCTGCACGTGTCTATACGCGTGTGTGTGTTTCTGTGTGCGTCTGCGTGCTTGTTTGTCTCTGTGTATGTCTCTGTGTGTGCGTCTCTGTGTGTGCGTCTCTGTGTGTGCGTCTCTGTGTGTGCGTCTCTGTGTGTGCGTCTCTGTGTGTGCGTCTCTGTGTGTGCGTCTCTGTGTGTGCGTCTCTGTGTGTGCGTCTCTGTGTGTGCGTCTCTGTGTGTGCGTCTCTGTGTGTGCGTCTCTGTGTGTGCGTCTCTGTGTGTGCGTCTGTGTGTGTGCGTCTCTGTGTGTGCGTCTCTGTGTGTGCGTCTGTGTGTGCGTCTCTGTGTGTGCGTCTGTGTGTGTGCGTCTCTGTGTGTGCGTCTCTGTGTGTGCGTCTCTGTATGTGCCTCTCAGTACGTGTGCTTTTTTATATATGTGTCTATGTGTGTGTGTAGTGCAACGGTTAGCGTGCTGTGCTACGAACCCGGCAACCCGAGTTGGATTGCCGCTCAGAGGCAACACCCTTGACGATTATCTGAACCGGTCCTGGGCCTCCCCTAGGTCGACTCAGGCTCAAACGAGTGCCTGATGTGGTGTGTAAATATCGCCACTGCGGAGACGAAGGCAGCCGGGCGTGGTGCTGGCCACCCACCCCCTCGTGTGCTGTGCTGGCCTTCATAGGTGCTCGCGAACAGCACTTGCCCCAAACGTCTCTTGAGGCTACACAGGGGATCTCTGTCTTTGTCTGTGTGTTTGTCTTTGTGTCTCGGTGCATGTCTCACTTGTAGACAGGGATGTCTGGCTCTCGGCCCTCTGTTCTCAGCGTGAGGCAGCACTGCTGCAGCTGGGACTTGGGGTCATTCCAGTCCTGGTTCAGTATGAACTCCTGCGATGACAACCACACACCAGGCACACAAACACTTAACCACACATACAATCACACACCCAACCATTCACTCAACCCCACACAACCACTCACTCAATCACACAACCGCTCAGTCACCCACCCAACCACACACTCAATCAACACTCAATCATTCACTCAACCATACAACCACTCAGCCGCACACCCATACACACCCAACCACTCAACCGTTCAGCCAAACACACAATCACACACCCAGACACACAACCACTCAGCCACACAACCACTTAGCCACACAATCACTAGGCCACACACCCAAACACACAACCACTCAGCCGCACACCCAATCACACAACCAACCACTCAACCACACAATCACTAGGCCACACACCCAACCACTCAACCGTTCAGCCAAACACACAATCACACACCCAACCACTCAACCACACAATCACTAGGCCACACACCCAACCACTCAACCGTTCAGCCAAACACACAATCACACACCCAGCCACACAACCACTCAGCCACACAACCACTCAGCCACACAATCACTAGGCCACACACCCAAACACACAACCGTTCAGCCAAATACACAATCACACACCCAACCACACAACCACTCAGCCTCACAACCACTCAGCCACACATCCAACCACAGACCCAACTACACACTCAATCACACAACCGCTCAGCCACACATCCAACCACAGACCCAACTACACACTCAATCACACAACCGCTCAGCCACACATCCAACCACAGACCCAACTACACACTCAATCACACAACCGCTCAGCCACACATCCAACCACTCACCGAATCAACAATCAACCACAGACTCAAATATACAACTGTTCAAACACAGTCGACCACTCAACCACAAGCATGCTCACTCAACCTGGCGGCGTTGCATGTGGTGAACGGAGTGGTGAGTGCGTGTGGTGAGCTGGCACTCGCCTTGAGCCGAGGAAAGAAGCACACGTCCATGAAGCAGCGCACGTACTGAAGGTCCTTGTCTATGTAAAGGGCGGAGAGGAAGGCTGTGGACAGAAAGACGCAGACCAGGCAGCTTCCACACAGCGTTATGCAACCGATGAAAAGATGCCGCTTGATTGATTCGGAGTGAGACCTCTGCTGTCAAACCGGAGGCGGTCATGAGCACACTGCCCAGGTATGGGAAACTCTCCACTCCAGATGGAAATTCCTCCAGTACAGCCATCAAAGGCTTCACGAACTACGTGGTCAAAATAGATGTTAAATAATGTGGTAGCCAGAGGACATCCCTGTTGTACCCCATGGTGTACAGGGAATGGCTCCAACTCCCGGCCACGTAGTTTTACCTGGGCCCGCTCACCATCATGAAGGTCCTTAATGATAATGAGCAGCAGGTTAGGGACTCCGAAAGCACGAAGAACAACCCAGAGCCCAGGCCTACTGATGGTATCATAGGCCTTGACCAGGTCAATAAAGCAGAGATGTAGGCCTTGTTGGAATTCCCTACACCTCTGCTGTAGCAGACGGACAGAAAATATGGCATCTACGCAGGACCACTTTTCCTGAAACCACATTGAGGTTCTGCAAGCCTCTCCTCAGCGTGCCTGGCAAGGCGATGTTGAATAATCCTAGCCAGAACCTTTCCCGGCACACTTAGGAGTGAGTTGCCCCTGTAGTTGTTAGTCTGTGCGGTCCCCCTTCTTAAAGAGGGGGACCACCAGGGCATGGTTGAGTTTTCCTCGGGGAGGCCCAGGCCCGGTTCAGATAATCGTACATTTGTGCGCGTGTGTGTACGTGTATGCGAGTATGTGTGCGCGAGTGTGTGTGTGTACGAGTGTATGCGCGAGTGTGTGTGCTTGTGTGAGTGTGTGTGTTTGTGTGTGTACATGTGTACGCGTGTGTGTACGTGTGTGCGAGCGCGAGTGTGTGTGCGCGAGTGTGTGTGTACGAGTGTATGCGCGTATGCGTGTTTGTATGCGAGTGTGTGTATGTGCGCAAGTGTGTGTGCGTGTGTGTGAGTGTGTGTGCGTGTGCGCGAGTGTGCGAGTGTGTGTGTGTGTGTGTGGGAGTGTGTGTGAGCGTGTATGCGAGTAAGCGAGGAAGCGGGTGAGCGGGCGAGCGGTGAGTGAGTGTGTGAGTGAGTGAGCGAGAGAGCGAACGCGTGGGTGAGTAAGCGTGAGCGAATGAGTGAATGAGCGAATGAGTGAATGAGCGAATGAGTAAATGAGTGAGTGAGCAAATGAGTGAGTGAGAGTGCAAGTGAGCAGATGAGCGGTAAGTGAGTGGGTTAGCGGATGAGTGAGTGTGTCAGTGAGTGAGAGTGTGAGTGGGTGAGTGAGCATGCGAGAGGGTGAGTGAGCGAATGAGCGTGCCAGCGAAAGGGTGAGTGAGCGAATGAGCGTGCGAGCGAGCGACTGAGACAGACCATTTGTCCATGTATGCGTGCGTGCGGGTGAGCGTGCGGGTGAGCGAGCAGGTGGGCGAGCAGTGAGTGGGCGGGTGGGTCAGCCCTAGCGCATGCACTCACACTCGAGCAGGTCGGCCAGAACCTTGGTGCGCATGAACGAGCGCTGCGTCTTGTCGTTGTTGATGGCGAAGTTGGGCAGCCCGAGGTCCAGCGCCACCTTAGCCTGCGTGCGGTTGTTCACCAGCGAGCTCCGCAGCAGCTGCGCCACATCGCAACCACAACCACATCACAACCACAACCACACCACATCGCAACCACACCACAACCACACCACCACAACCACACCACCACAACCACACCACCACAACCACACCACAACCGCACCGCAACCACCGCACACCACCACAACCACCCCACAACCACACCACATCGCAACCACACCACACCACCGCAACACAATCGCAACCACACCACCGCACCGCACCCACACCACACCACCGCACCACACCACACCCACACCACACCGCACGGGATATCATACGTCACAACCACGGCACCAAGACCGCCATAAGCTATAACTCATAAACTATTTAAATTTTTTCTAGATTTGAAGCTTTCGTGGCTGCAAGGATTCATACTCTTAGGTTTTTTTCGGTAAAGTCACGTAGGTAAAAAATTAAATTAATAAAAGTTAAATAAAAATACAATAAAATAATAAATCACGACGTTTCGGAGGCAACACAAGTCTCCGTCATCAGGTGGGACCGTCACAGCCAGATTTACTGTATCAAGTGAGGCAAAAAATTCCAAGATACAAGCTCTTAAATATAAGTTAAGGGGGGGGGGGAGGAGGGGGGCAGGAGCTTATCTGAGTGTGGTAGCCAATGAATGGAACGTATTGTGGGGGGGGGGGGGGCTAAAAGAGAATGTTACCACTGAGCTTTGTAGCTCTTTGTCAGAAGCGACCTGGCTAATACTAATGACAGCTCAGCCAAGTCGCTTATCATCGTGCGGACATTGATAGACGCCATATACTCAAATCGTGTGGTGATGTTGATTATAAAAGTGGAGGAAAAACCGGAGGACCCGGAGAAAAACCCACACGACCACGGGGAGAGGTGTCACGCTCAGGATCGAACCAACGACCTCCTTTATACCTGGCCTTTGACTAGCACAGAGACCCGTAGACTCACGCAGAGACACACAGACTCACACAGACCCGTAGACTCACACAGAGACCCGTAGACTCACGCAGAGACCCGTAGAATCAAACAGAGACCCGTAGATTCACACAGAGACCCATAAACTCACACAGAGACCCGTAAACTTACATAGAGACCCGTAGAATCACACACAGACCCACAGACTCACACAGAGACCCGTAGACTCACACATAGTCTACACAGACTCTAACATAGACTCATAGACTCACACAGAGACCCGTAGACTCACACAGCGACCCTAAGACTCACAGAAAGACCCGTAGACTTACACAAAGAGACCCATAGACTCACACAGAGACCCGTAGACTCACACAAAGAGACCCAAAAAATCACAATGAGCCCCGTAGACTCACACAGAGACCCATAGACTAACACAGAGACCCAAAGACTCACAGAGAGACCCGTAGACTCACACAGAGACCCGTAGACTCACACAGAGACCCATAGTATCACACAGAGACCCAAAGACTCACAGAGAAACCCGTAGACTCACACAGAGACCCGTAAACTCACATAGAGACCTGTAGACTCACACAGAGACCCGTAGACTCACACAGAGACCCGTAGACTCACACAGAGACCCGTAAACTCACATAGAGACCCATAGACTTACACCCCGTAGACTCATACAGGGATGAGTCAGGTGAATAACGGTAAGCGTGTGGTGAGAGCATCATCGTGAGTGGCGCAGTGAGTCACGGTGAGTGCGGTGAGTGCGGTGAGTGAGTCATGGTGAGTGGGTCACGGTGAGTGGGGTGAGTGGGGTGAGTGTGGTGAGTGTGGTGAATGGGTCACGGTGAGTGGGGTGAGTGTGGTGAGTGGGGTGAGTGTGGTGAGTGGGGTGAGTGGGTCACGGTCAGTAGGGTGAGTGTGGTGAGCGTGGTGAGTCACGGTGAGTGTAGTGAGTGTGGTGAGTGTGGTGAGTGGGTCACGGTGAGTGTGTTAAGTGGGTCATGGTGAGTGTGGTGAGTGAGTCATGGTGAGTGTGGTGAGTGTGGTGAGTGAGTCATGGTGAGTGTGGTGAGTCTGGTGAGTCATGGTGAGTGTGGTGAGTGTGGTGAGTGTGGTGAGTGTGGCAAGTGTGGCGAGTGAGTCATGGTGAGTGGGGTGAGTGTGGTGAGTGTGGTGAGTGAGTCATGGTGAGTCATGGTGAGTGGGGTGAGTGTGGTGAGTGTGGTGAGTGTGGTGAGTGGGTCACGGTAAGTGTGGTGAGTGGGTCATGGTGAGTGTGGTGAGTGTGGTGAGTGTGGTGAGTGGGGTGAGTGGGTCACGGTGAGTGGGGTGAGTGAGTCACGATGAGTTCGGTGAGTGTGGTAAGTGTGGTGAGTGAGTCATGGGGAGTGTGGTGAGTGTGGTGAGTGAGTCATGGTGAGTCATGGTGAGTGTGGTGAGTGTGGTGAGTGTGGTGAGTGTGGTGAGTGGGTCACGGTAAGTGTGGTGAGTGGGTCATGGTGAGTATGGTGAGTGGGGTGAGTGGGGTGAGTGGGTCACGGTGAGTGGGGTGAGTGAGTCACGATGAGTTCGGTGAGTGTGGTGAGTGTGGTGAGTGTGGTGAGTGTGGTGAGTGTGGTGAGTGAGTGTGGTGAGTGTGGTGAGTGAGTCACCGTGAGGTGGCCCTCGTGGTGCTCTGGGAAGTGCCGGTAGAGGTATTCCGTTGTCACCATCTGCATGATGGAGTCACCCAGGAACTCCATGCGCTGATTGTGACCCCTGGGCGAGGGGTCAAGAGGGGTCAAGTGGGGTCAAGACAGGGGTCAAGACAGGGGTCAAGTGGGGTGTGGGGAGCCAGGTGGGAGCTGCCGAGACCGGGATAGAGTCCCGATCGCAAGCGCAACACAAACAATAAAGTGCAGCAGGAAGCACGGAGCAATCGGCACAAAAGAAACCACATCACATGAAAAAGTTACACTTTAGTGAGTGGTGAGCGAGTGGTGAGTGAGTGGTGAGCGAGTGGTTACTGAGTGGCGAGTGAGCGGTGAGCGAGTGTGAGCGAGTGGTTACTGAGTGGCGAGTGAGCGGTGAGCGAGTGTGAGCGAGTGGTGAGTGAGTGGTGAGTAAGCGGTGAGCGAGTGGTGAGTGAGTGGTGAGTAAGCGGTGAGCGAGTGGTGAGCGAGTGGTGAGCGAGTGGTGAGCGAGTGGTGAGTGAGCGGTGAGCGAGTGGTGAGCGAGCGGTGAGCGAGTGGTGAGCGAGTGGTGAGCGAGTGGTGAGCGAGTGGTGAGTGAGCGGTGAGCGAGTGGTGAGCGAGTGGTGAGCGAGTGGTGAGCGAGTGGTGAGTGAGCGGTGAGCGAGTGGTGAGCGAGTGGTGAGCGAGTGGTGGGTGAGTGGTGAGCGAGTGGTGAGTGAGTGGTGAGCGAGTGGTGAGCGAGTGGTGAGCGAGTGGTGAGTGAGCGGTGGGTGAGTGGTGAGTGGTGAGTGGTGAGTGAGTGGTGAGTGAGTGGTGAGCGAGTGGTGAGCGAGTGGTGAGCGAGTGGTGAGCGAGTGGTGAGTGAGTGGTGAGTGAGCGGTGAGTGAGCGAGTGGTGAGTGAGTGGTGAGCGAGTGGTGAGCGAGTGGTGAGTGAGTGGTGAGCGAGTGGTGAGCGAGTGGTGAGTGAGTGGTGAGCGAGTGGTGAGCGAGTGGTGAGTGAGCGGTGAGCGAGTGGTGAGTGAGTGGTGAGTGAGTGGTGAGCGAGTGGTGAGTGAGTGGTGAGCGAGTGGTGAGCGAGTGGTGAGTGAGTGGTGAGCGAGTGGTGAGCGAGTGGTGAGTGAGCGGTGAGCGAGTGGTGAGCGAGTGGTGGGCGAGTGGTGAGTGAGCGGTGAGCGAGTGGTGAGCGAGTGGTGAGCGAGTGGTGAGCGAGTGGTGAGCTCACAGCGTGAGGTGGTTGAAGCCTACGGTGCGCAGGGTGAAGGCCCGTGCCAGCAGGCGGATGTGAGAGAAGTCCACCCCTGGTGAGCGAGTGGTGAGTGAGTGGTGAGTGAGCGGTGAGTGGTGAGCGAGTGGTGAGCGAGTGGTGAGTGAGTGGTGAGTGAGTGGTGAGTGAGTGGTGGGTGAGCGGTGAGTGAGCGGTGAGTGAGTGGTGAGTGAGTGGTGAGCGAGTGGTGAGTGAGTGGTGAGTGAGTGGTGAGCGAGTGGTGAGTGAGCGGTGAGCGAGTGGTGAGCGAGTGGTGAGCGAGTGGTGAGTGAGTGGTGAGTGAGTGGTGAGCGAGTGGTGAGCGAGTGGTGAGTGAGCGGTGGGTGAGTGGTGAGCGAGTGGTGAGTGGTGAGTGGTGAGCGAGTGGTGAGTGAGTGGTGAGCGAGTGGTGAGTGAGTGGTGAGCGAGTGGTGAGTGAGCGGTGAGCGAGTGGTGAGCGAGTGGTGAGCGAGTGGTGAGCGAGTGGTGAGCGAGCGGTGGGTGAGTGGTGAGTGAGTGGTGGGTGAGTGGTGGGTGAGTGGTGAGCGAGTGGTGAGCGAGTGGTGAGTGAGTGGTGAGCGAGTGGTGAGTGAGTGGTGAGCGAGTGGTGAGTGAGCGGTGAGCGAGTGGTGAGTGAGCGGTGAGCGAGTGGTGAGTGAGTGGTGAGCGAGTGGTGAGTGAGTGGTGAGCGAGTGGTGAGTGAGTGGTGAGCGAGTGGTGAGTGAGTGGTGAGCGAGTGGTGAGTGAGCGGTGAGCGAGTGGTGAGTGAGTGGTGAGCGAGTGGTGAGCGAGTGGTGAGCGAGTGGTGAGCGAGCGGTGGGTGAGTGGTGAGCGAGTGGTGAGTGAGTGGTGAGCGAGTGGTGAGTGAGTGGTGAGCGAGTGGTGAGTGAGTGGTGAGCGAGTGGTGAGCGAGTGGTGAGTGAGTGGTGAGCGAGTGGTGGGTGAGTGGTGAGTGAGTGGTGAGCGAGTGGTGAGCGAGTGGTGAGTGAGCGGTGAGCGAGTGGTGAGTGAGTGGTGAGCGAGTGGTGAGCGAGTGGTGAGTGAGTGGTGAGTGAGTGGTGAGCGAGTGGTGAGTGAGCGGTGGGTGAGTGGTGAGCGAGTGTGAGTAAGTGGTGAGCGAGTGGTGAGCGAGTGGTGAGTGAGTGGTGAGCGAGTGGTGAGCGAGTGGTGAGCGAGTGGTGAGCGAGTGGTGAGTGAGTGGTGAGCGAGTGGTGAGCGAGTGGTGAGTGAGCGGTGGGTGAGTGGTGAGCGAGTGGTGAGTGAGTGGTGAGCGAGTGGTGAGTGAGCGGTGAGCGAGTGGTGAGTGAGCGGTGAGCGAGTGGTGAGTGAGTGGTGAGCGAGTGGTGAGTGAGTGGTGAGCGAGTGGTGAGTGAGTGGTGAGCGAGTGGTGAGTGAGCGGTGAGCGAGTGGTGAGTGAGTGGTGAGCGAGTGGTGAGCGAGTGGTGAGCGAGTGGTGAGCGAGCGGTGGGTGAGTGGTGAGCGAGTGGTGAGTGAGTGGTGAGCGAGTGGTGAGTGAGTGGTGAGCGAGTGGTGAGTGAGTGGTGAGCGAGTGGTGAGGCGAGTGGTGAGTGAGTGGTGAGCGAGTGGTGAGTGAGTGGTGAACGAGTGGTGAGCGAGTGGTGAGTGAGTGGTGAGCGAGTGGTGAGTGAGTGGTGAGCGAGTGGTGAGCGAGTGGTGAGTGAGTGGTGAGCGAGTGGTGAGTGAGTGGTGAGCGAGTGGTGAGCGAGTGGTGAGTGAGTGGTGAGTGAGCGGTGAGCGAGTGGTGAGTGAGTGGTGAGCGAGTGGTGAGTGGTGAGCTCACAGCGTGAGGTGGTTGAAGCCCACGGTGCGAAGGGTGAAGGCCCGTGCCAGCAGGCGGATGTGAGAGAAGTCCACCCCTGGTGAGCGAGTGGTGAGCGAGTGGTGAGCGAGTGGTGAGCGAGTGGTGAGTGAGCGGTGAGCGAGTGGTGAGCGAGTGGTGAGCGAGTGGTGAGTGAGTGGTGAGCGAGTGGTGAGTGAGCGGTGGGTGAGTGGTGAGCGAGTGGTGAGCGAGTGGTGAGTGAGTGGTGAGCGAGTGGTGAGTGAGCGGTGGGTGAGTGGTGAGCGAGTGGTGAGCGAGTGGTGAGTGAGTGGTGAGTGAGCGGTGAGTGAGTGGTGAGCGAGTGGTAAGTGAGCGAGTGGTGAGTGGTGAGCGAGTGGTGAGCGAGTGGTGAGCGAGTGGTGAGCGAGTGGTGAGTGAGCGGTGAGGTGAGCGAGTGGTGAGTGGTGAGCGAGTGGTGAGCGAGTGGTGAGCGGTGGTGAGCGAGTGGTGAGTGAGCGGTGAGCGAGTGGTGAGTGAGCGGTGAGCGAGTGGTGAGTGAGTGGTGAGCGAGTGGTGAGTGAGTGGTGAGCGAGTGGTGAGTGAGTGTGATCGAGTGGTGAGTGAGCGGTGAGCGAGTGGTGAGTGAGTGGTGAGCGAGTGGTGAGCGAGTGGTGAGCGAGCGGTGGGTGAGTGGTGAGCGAGTGGTGAGTGAGTGGTGAGCGAGTGGTGAGTGAGTGGTGAGCGAGTGGTGAGTGAGTGGTGAGCGAGTGGTGAGCGAGTGGTGAGTGAGTGGTGAGCGAGTGGTGAGTGAGTGTGAGCGAGTGGTGAGCGAGTGGTGAGTGAGTGGTGAGCGAGTGGTGAGTGAGTGGTGAGCGATGGTGAGCGAGTGGTGAGTGGGTGGTGAGTGAGCGGTGAGCAAGTGTGATGATGGTGAGCGAGTGGTGAGCGAGTGGTGAGTGAGTGGTGAGTGAGCGGTGAGCGAGTGGTGAGCGAGTGGTGAGTGAGTGGTGAGCGAGTGGTGAGTGAGTGTGAGCGAGTGGTGAGCGAGTGGTGAGTGGTGAGCGAGTGTAGCGAGTGTGAGTGAGTTGAGCGAGTGGTGAGTGAGTGGTGAGCGAGTGGTGAGCGAGTGGTGAGTGAGTGGTGAGTGAGCGGTGAGCGAGTGGGTGAGTGAGTGGTGAGCGAGTAATGGTGAGTGGTGAGCTCACAGCGTGAGGTGGTTGAAGCCCACGGTGCGAAGGGTGAAGGCCCGTGCCAGCAGGCGGATGTGAGAGAAGTCCACCCCTGGTGAGCGAGTGGTGAGCGAGTGGTGAGCGAGTGGTGAGCGAGTGGTGAGTGAGCGGTGAGCGAGTGGTGAGCGAGTGGTGAGCGAGTGGTGAGTGAGTGGTGAGCGAGTGGTGAGTGAGCGGTGGGTGAGTGGTGAGCGAGTGGTGAGCGAGTGGTGAGTGAGTGGTGAGCGAGTGGTGAGTGAGCGGTGGGTGAGTGGTGAGCGAGTGGTGAGCGAGTGGTGAGTGAGTGGTGAGTGAGCGGTGAGTGAGTGGTGAGCGAGTGGTGAGTGAGCGAGTGGTGAGTGGTGAGCGAGTGGTGAGCGAGTGGTGAGCGAGTGGTGAGCGAGTGGTGAGTGAGCGTAAGTGAGCGAGTGGTGAGTGGTGAGCGAGTGGTGAGGCGAGTGGTGAGCGAGTGGTGAGCGAGTGGTGAGCGAGTGGTGAGTGAGCGGTGAGCGAGTGGTGAGCGAGCGGTGAGCGAGTGGTGAGCGAGTGGTGAGTGAGTGGTGAGCGAGTGGTGAGTGAGTGGTGAGCGAGTGGTGAGTGAGTGGTGAGCGAGTGGTGAGTGAGTGGTGAGCGAGTGGTGAGCGAGTGGTGAGCGAGCGGTGGGTGAGTGGTGAGCGAGTGGTGAGTGAGTGGTGAGCGAGTGGTGAGTGAGTGGTGAGCGAGTGGTGAGTGAGTGGTGAGCGAGTGGTGAGCGAGTGGTGAGTGAGTGGTGAGCGAGTGGTGAGTGAGTGGTGAGCGAGTGGTGAGCGAGTGGTGAGTGAGTGGTGAGCGAGTGGTGAGCGAGTGGTGAGTGAGTGGTGAGTGAGCGGTGAGCGAGTGGTGAGTGAGTGGTGAGCGAGTGGTGAGTGGTGAGCTCACAGCGTGAGGTGGTTGAAGCCCACGGTGCGAAGGGTGAAGGCCCGTGCCAGCAGGCGGATGTGAGAGAAGTCCACCCCTGGTGAGCGAGTGGTGAGCGAGTGGTGAGCGAGTGGTGAGCGAGTGGTGAGTGAGCGGTGAGCGAGTGGTGAGCGAGTGGTGAGCGAGTGGTGAGTGAGTGGTGAGCGAGTGGTGAGTGAGCGGTGGGTGAGTGGTGAGCGAGTGGTGAGCGAGTGGTGAGTGAGTGGTGAGCGAGTGGTGAGTGAGCGGTGGGTGAGTGGTGAGCGAGTGGTGAGCGAGTGGTGAGCGAGTGGTGAGCGAGTGGTGAGCGAGTGGTGAGCGAGTGGTGAGCGAGTGGTGAGCGAGTGGTGAGTGAGTGGTGAGTGAGCGAGTGGTGAGTGAGTGGTGAGCGAGTGGTGAGTGAGTGGTGAGTGAGTGGTGAGTGAGTGGTGAGTGAGTGGTGAGTGAGTGGTGAGTGAGCGAGTGGTGAGTGAGTGGTGAGTGAGCGAGTGGTGAGTGAGTGGTGAGCGAGTGGTGAGCTCACAGCGTGAGGTGGTTGAAGCCTACGGTGCGCAGGGTGAAGGCCCGTGCCAGCAGGCGGATGTGAGAGAAGTCCACGCCGATGGAGACCTCCAGCTCGGTGAGCGAGCGCAGCACGGGAGATGCCGCCACCAGGTGCCGGTCCGTGCCGGGCTCCTGGGACTAACCGTGACAACCACCACAACCACCACAATCACTATCACCACCACAAACACAGCCACCACAACCACCACAACCAGTATCACCACCACAAACACGGCCACCACAACCACCACAACCAGTATCACCACCACAAACACGGCCACCACAACCACCACAACCAGTATCACCACCACAAACACAGCCACCACAACCACCACAACCAGTATCACCACCACAAACACGGCCACCACAACCACCACAAACACTATCACCACCACAAACACAGCCACCACAACCAGTATCACCACCACAAACACGGCCACCACAACCACCACAACCAGAATCACCACCACAAACACGACCACCACAACCAGTATCACCACTACAACAATCACGACCACGATCACCACAACCACTAACACTGCCACAAACACAACCATCACAATCACAACCACCACCACCCCCACAACAACCACCACCACAACCACCACAATCACTATCACAGTAGCCACTATCACCACTATCACTACCACCTCAACCACCACCACCACCACAGTCACTATTACCACAACCACTATCACTGCCACAAACACAACCATCACTATCACAACCACCACCACAACAACCACCACCACAACCACCATAAACACTACCACCACCACCACAACCATCACAACCACAATCAGGAGGGGATTAGGGGTTTAGGAAAGTGATCAGGTGAACGGTGAGGGGATCAAGCGAGGGATCAGGGGAGGGGTGAGGGGGGGATCAGGGGAGGGATCAGGGGAGGGGTGAGGGGGGGATCAGGGGAGAGAATCAGGGGGGGATCAGGGGAGGGATCAGGGGAGGGGTGAGGGGGGGATCAGGGGAGAGAATCAGGGGGGGATCAGGGGAGGGAGGGGCACCTGTAGTGGGTGCTGGGGGTAGTTGAGCCAAACTTCCCTGAGATTCTGAAACAACAACAACAACAGCAGCTACAACAACAACAACAGCAGCTACAACAACAACAACAGCAGCTACAACAACAACAACAGCAGCTACAACAACAACTGAGAGAGAGTGAATGGTGCTGCGTGTGTCTGTGTGTGTACAATGAACTTCTTTCGCACCTCCGTACGTAGCCAACCGCGCTAATCGGAGGAGCTGGTGGAAGGACAACAACTCTAAACACACCAAGCAAGGTCTAAAGAAATGAGCTGGATGATGTAAAAGTGCAGCATAACTCTGAGTGGCTGACTAATATCAGAAATAAAGGAGCATTCCAGATGGCCGCAGAAGCCAAATCTGTGTTTCTGTGCTGTTAGTAGTGTGGTTGTTTAGATTGAAAGCTTTCGTGACTGCAGGGATTCATCTTCTTGGTTCTTTCGGTAAAGTCACGTAGAAGGGAAATAATAAAATAATAAAAATAATACAAATTCTCACGACGTTTCGGCCACAACGCAAGCAGCCGTCCTCACGCCTGAGAAAATAGTGTGGTTGTTGTGTTTCTGTGCTGTTAGTTGTTATCGTTGTTGTTGTGTTACTGTGGTGTTAGTAGTTGTGGTTGTTGTGTTACTGTGTTGTTAGTTGTTGTGGTTGTTGTTGTGTTACTATGGTGTTAGTAGTTGTGGTTGTTGTGTTACTGTGTTGTTAGTTGTTGTGGTTGTTGTTGTGTTACTGTGTTGTTAGTTGTTGTGGTTGTTGTTGTGTTACTGTGGTGTTAGTAGTTGTGGTTGTTGTGTTACTGTGTTGTTAGTTGTTGTGGTTGTTGTGTTACTGTGGTGTTAGTAGTTGTGGTTGTTGTGTTACTGTGGTGTTAGTAGTTGTGGTTGTTGTGTTACTGTGGTGTTAGTAGTTGTGGTTGTTGTGTTACTGTGCTGTTAGTAGTTGTGGTTGTTGTGTTACTGTGCTGTTAGTAGTTGTGGTTGTTGTGTTACTGTGGTTAGTAGTTGGTTGTTGTGTTACTGTGCTGTTAGTAGTTGTGGTTGTTGTGTTACTGTGGTGTTAGTAGTTGTGGTTGTTGTGTTACTGTGCTGTTAGTAGTTGTGGTTGTTGTGTTACTGTGCTGTTAGTTGTTGTGGTTGTTGTGTTACTGTGCTGTTAGTAGTTGTGGTTGTTGTGTTACTGTGGTGTTAGTAGTTGTGGTTGTTGTGTTACTGTGCTGTTAGTAGTTGTGGTTGTTGTGTTACTGTGGTGTTAGTAGTTGTGGTTGTTGTGTTACTGTGTTGTTAGTTGTTGTGGTTGTTGTGTTACTGTGGTGTTAGTAGTTGTGGTTGTTGTGTTACTGTGGTGTTAGTAGTTGTGGTTGTTGTGTTACTGTGCTGTTAGTAGTTGTGGTTGTTGTGTTACTGTGGTGTTAGTAGTTGTGGTTGTTGTGTTACTGTGTTGTTAGTAGTTGTTGTGGTTCTTGTGTTACTGTGCTGTTAGTTGTTGTGGTTGTTGTGTTACTGTGCTGTTAGTAGTTGTGGTTGTTGTGTTACTGTCCTGTTAGTAGTTGTGGTTGTTGTGTTACTGTGCTGTTAGTAGTTGTGGTTGTTGTGTTACTGTGCTGTTAGTAGTTGTGGTTGTTGTGTTACTGTCCTGTTAGTAGTTGTGGTTGTTGTGTTACTGTGGTGTTAGTAGTTGTAGTTGTTGTGTTACTGTGGTGTTAGTAGTTGTGGTTGTTGTGTTACTGTGCTGTTAGTAGTTGTTGTGGTTGTTGTGTTACTGTGCTGTTAGTAGTTGTGGTTGTTGTGTTACTGTGCTGTTAGTTGTTGTGGTTGTTGTGTTACTGTGCTGTTAGTAGTTGTGGTTGTTGTGTTACTGTGGTGTTAGTAGTTGTGGTTGTTGTGTTACTGTGCTGTTAGTAGTTGTGGTTGTTGTGTTACTGTGGTGTTAGTAGTTGTGGTTGTTGTGTTACTGTGTTGTTAGTAGTTGTTGTGGTTGTTGTGTTACTGTGCTGTTAGTTGTTGTGGTTGTTGTGTTACTGTGCTGTTAGTAGTTGTGGTTGTTGTGTTACTGTCCTGTTAGTAGTTGTGGTTGCTGTGTTACTGTGCTGTTAGTAGTTGTGGTTGTTGTGTTGCTGTGCTGTTAGTAGTTGTGGTTGTTGTGTTACTGTCCTGTTAGTAGTTGTGGTTGTTGTGTTACTGTGGTGTTAGTAGTTGTAGTTGTTGTGTTACTGTGGTGTTAGTAGTTGTGGTTGTTGTGTTACTGTGCTGTTAGTAGTTGTTGTGGTTGTTGTGTTACTGTGCTGTTAGTAGTTGTGGTTGTTGTGTTACTGTGCTGTTAGTTGTTGTGGTTGTTGTGTTACTGTGCTGTTAGTAGTTGTGGTTGTTGTGTTACTGTGGTGTTAGTAGTTGTGGTTGTTGTGTTACTGTGGTGTTAGTAGTTGTGGTTGTGTTACTGTGCTGTTAGTAGTTGTGGTTGTTGTGTTACTCTGCTGTTAGTAGTTGTGGTTGTTGTGTTACTCTGCTGTTAGTAGTTGTGGTTGTTGTGTTACTCTGATGTTAGTAGTTGTGGTTGTTGTGTTACTCTGCTGTTAGTAGTTGTTGTGGTTGTTGTGTTACTGTGCTGTTAGTAGTTGTGGTTGTTGTGTTACTGTGCTGTTAGTAGTTGTGGTTGTTGTGTTACTGTGCTGTTAGTTGTGGTGGTTGTTGTGTTACTGTGTTGTTAGTAGTTGTGGTTGTTGAGTTATTGTGCTGTTAGTAGTTGTGGTTGTTGTGTTACTCTGCTGTTAGTAGCTGTGGTTGTTGTGTTACTCTGCTGTTAGTAGTTGTGGTTGTTGTGTTACTGTGCTGTTAGTAGTTGTGGTTGTTGTGTTACTGTGCTGTTAGTAGTTGTGGTTGTTGTTGTGTTACTGTGCTGTTAGTAGTTGTGGTTGTTGTGTTACTGTGCTGTTAGTTGTTGTGGTTGTTGTTGTGTTACTGTGCTGTTAGTAGTTGTGGTTGTTGTGTTACTGTGTTGTTAGTTGTTGTGGTTGTTGTTGTGTTACTGTGGTGTTAGTAGTTGTGGTTGTTGTGTTACTGTGCTGTTAGTAGTTGTGTTTGTTGTGTTACTGTGCTGTTAGTAGTTGTGGCTGTTGTTGTGTTACTGTGCTGTTAGTTGTTATCGTTGTTGTTGTGTTACTGTGGTGTTAGTAGTTGTGGTTGTTGTGTTACTGTGTTGTTAGTTGTTGTGGTTGTTGTTGTGTTACTATGGTGTTAGTAGTTGTGGTTGTTGTGTTACTGTGTTGTTAGTTGTTGTGGTTGTTGTTGTGTTACTGTGTTGTTAGTTGTTGTGGTTGTTGTTGTGTTACTGTGGTGTTAGTAGTTGTGGTTGTTGTGTTACTGTGTTGTTAGTTGTTGTGGTTGTTGTGTTACTGTGGTGTTAGTAGTTGTGGTGTTGTGTTACTGTGGTGTTAGTAGTTGTGGTTGTTGTGTTACTGTGCTGTTAGTAGTTGTGGTTGTTGTGTTACTGTGCTGTTAGTAGTTGTGGTTGTTGTGCTACTGGGTGTTAGTAGTTGTGGTTGTTGTGTTACTGTGCTGTTAGTAGTTGTGGTTGTTGTGTTACTGTGGTGTTAGTAGTTGTGGTTTGTTGTGTTACTGTGCTGTTAGTAGTTGTGGTTGTTGTGTTACTGTGCTGTAGTAGTTGTGGTTGTTGTGTTACTGTGGTGTTAGTAGTTGTGGTTGTTGTGTTACTGTGCTGTTAGTAGTTGTGGTTGTGTGTTACTGTGGTGTTAGTAGTTGTGGTTGTTGTGTTACTGTGTGTTAGTTGTTGTGGTTGTTGTGTTACTGTGGTGTTAGTAGTTGTGGTTGTTGTGTTACTGTGGTGTTAGTAGTTGTGGTTGTTGTGTTACTGTGCTGTTAGTAGTTGTGGTTGTTGTGTTACTGTGGTGTTAGTAGTTGTGGTTGTTGTGTTACTGTGTTGTTAGTAGTTGTTGTGGTTCTTGTGTTACTGTGCTGTTAGTTGTTGTGGTTGTTGTGTTACTGTGCTGTTAGTAGTTGTGGTTGTTGTGTTACTGTCCTGTTAGTAGTTGTGGTTGTTGTGTTACTGTGCTGTTAGTAGTTGTGGTTGTTGTGTTACTGTGCTGTTAGTAGTTGTGGTTGTTGTGTTACTGTGGTGTTAGTAGTTGTGGTTGTTGTGTTACTGTGTTGTTAGTTGTTGTGGTTGTTGTGTTACTGTGGTGTTAGTAGTTGTGGTTGTTGTGTTACTGTGGTGTTAGTAGTTGTGGTTGTTGTGTTACTGTGCTGTTAGTAGTTGTGGTTGTTGTGTTACTGTGGTGTTAGTAGTTGTGGTTGTTGTGTTACTGTGTTGTTAGTAGTTGTTGTGGTTCTTGTGTTACTGTGCTGTTAGTTGTTGTGGTTGTTGTGTTACTGTGCTGTTAGTAGTTGTGGTTGTTGTGTTACTGTCCTGTTAGTAGTTGTGGTTGTTGTGTTACTGTGCTGTTAGTAGTTGTGGTTGTTGTGTTACTGTGCTGTTAGTAGTTGTGGTTGTTGTGTTACTGTCCTGTTAGTAGTTGTGGTTGTTGTGTTACTGTGGTGTTAGTAGTTGTAGTTGTTGTGTTACTGTGGTGTTAGTAGTTGTGGTTGTTGTGTTACTGTGCTGTTAGTAGTTGTTGTGGTTGTTGTGTTACTGTGCTGTTAGTAGTTGTGGTTGTTGTGTTACTGTGCTGTTAGTTGTTGTGGTTGTTGTGTTACTGTGCTGTTAGTAGTTGTGGTTGTTGTGTTACTGTGGTGTTAGTAGTTGTGGTTGTTGTGTTACTGTGCTGTTAGTAGTTGTGGTTGTTGTGTTACTGTGGTGTTAGTAGTTGTGGTTGTTGTGTTACTGTGCTGTTAGTAGTTGTGTTTGTTGTGTTACTGTGCTGTTAGTAGTTGTGGCTGTTGTTGTGTTACTGTGCTGTTAGTTGTTATCGTTGTTGTTGTGTTACTGTGGTGTTAGTAGTTGTGGTTGTTGTGTTACTGTGTTGTTAGTTGTTGTGGTTGTTGTTGTGTTACTATGGTGTTAGTAGTTGTGGTTGTTGTGTTACTGTCCTGTTAGTAGTTGTGGTTGTTGTGTTACTGTGCTGTTAGTAGTTGTGGTTGTTGTGTTACTGTGGTGTTAGTAGTTGTGGTTGTTGTGTTACTGTGCTGTTAGTAGTTGTGTTTGTTGTGTTACTGTGCTGTTAGTAGTTGTGGCTGTTGTTGTGTTACTGTGCTGTTAGTTGTTATCGTTGTTGTTGTGTTACTGTGGTGTTAGTAGTTGTGGTTGTTGTGTTACTGTGTTGTTAGTTGTTGTGGTTGTTGTTGTGTTACTATGGTGTTAGTAGTTGTGGTTGTTGTGTTACTGTGTTGTTAGTTGTTGTGGTTGTTGTTGTGTTACTGTGTTGTTAGTTGTTGTGGTTGTTGTTGTGTTACTGTGGTGTTAGTAGTTGTGGTTGTTGTGTTACTGTGTTGTTAGTTGTTGTGGTTGTTGTGTTACTGTGGTGTTAGTAGTTGTGGTTGTTGTGTTACTGTGGTGTTAGTAGTTGTGGTTGTTGTGTTACTGTGCTGTTAGTAGTTGTGGTTGTTGTGCTACTGTGGTGTTAGTAGTTGTGGTTGTTGTGTTACTGTGCTGTTAGTAGTTGTGGTTGTTGTGTTACTGTGGTGTTAGTAGTTGTGGTTGTTGTGTTACTGTGCTGTTAGTAGTTGTGGTTGTTGTGTTACTGTGCTGTTAGTAGTTGTGGTTGTTGTGTTACTGTGGTGTTAGTAGTTGTGGTTTTTGTGTTACTGTGCTGTTAGTAGTTGTGGTTGTTGTGTTACTGTGGTGTTAGTAGTTGTGGTTGTTGTGTTACTGTGTTGTTAGTTGTTGTGGTTGTTGTGTTACTGTGGTGTTAGTAGTTGTGGTTGTTGTGTTACTGTGGTGTTAGTAGTTGTGGTTGTTGTGTTACTGTGCTGTTAGTAGTTGTGGTTGTTGTGTTACTGTGGTGTTAGTAGTTGTGGTTGTTGTGTTACTGTGTTGTTAGTAGTTGTTGTGGTTCTTGTGTTACTGTGCTGTTAGTTGTTGTGGTTGTTGTGTTACTGTGCTGTTAGTAGTTGTGGTTGTTGTGTTACTGTCCTGTTAGTAGTTGTGGTTGTTGTGTTACTGTGCTGTTAGTAGTTGTGGTTGTTGTGTTACTGTGCTGTTAGTAGTTGTGGTTGTTGTGTTACTGTGGTGTTAGTAGTTGTGGTTGTTGTGTTACTGTGTTGTTAGTTGTTGTGGTTGTTGTGTTACTGTGGTGTTAGTAGTTGTGGTTGTTGTGTTACTGTGGTGTTAGTAGTTGTGGTTGTTGTGTTACTGTGCTGTTAGTAGTTGTGGTTGTTGTGTTACTGTGGTGTTAGTAGTTGTGGTTGTTGTGTTACTGTGTTGTTAGTAGTTGTTGTGGTTCTTGTGTTACTGTGCTGTTAGTTGTTGTGGTTGTTGTGTTACTGTGCTGTTAGTAGTTGTGGTTGTTGTGTTACTGTCCTGTTAGTAGTTGTGGTTGTTGTGTACTGTGCTGTTAGTAGTTGTGGTTGTTGTGTTACTGTGCTGTTAGTAGTTGTGGTTGTTGTGTTACTGTCCTGTTAGTAGTTGTGGTTGTTGTGTTACTGTGGTGTTAGTAGTTGTAGTTGTTGTGTTACTGTGGTGTTAGTAGTTGTGGTTGTTGTGTTACTGTGCTGTTAGTAGTTGTTGTGGTTGTTGTGTTACTGTGCTGTTAGTAGTTGTGGTTGTTGTGTTACTGTGCTGTTAGTTGTTGTGGTTGTTGTGTTACTGTGCTGTTAGTAGTTGTGGTTGTTGTGTTACTGTGGTGTTAGTAGTTGTGGTTGTTGTGTTACTGTGCTGTTAGTAGTTGTGGTTGTTGTGTTACTGTGGTGTTAGTAGTTGTGGTTGTTGTGTTGCTGTGTTGTTAGTAGTTGTTGTGGTTGTTGTGTTACTGTGCTGTTAGTTGTTGTGGTTGTTGTGTTACTGTGCTGTTAGTAGTTGTGGTTGTTGTGTTACTGTCCTGTTAGTAGTTGTGGTTGTTGTGTTACTGTGCTGTTAGTAGTTGTGGTTGTTGTGTTGCTGTGCTGTTAGTAGTTGTGGTTGTTGTGTTACTGTCCTGTTAGTAGTTGTGGTTGTTGTGTTACTGTGGTGTTAGTAGTTGTAGTTGTTGTGTTACTGTGGTGTTAGTAGTTGTGGTTGTTGTGTTACTGTGCTGTTAGTAGTTGTTGTGGTTGTTGTGTTACTGTGCTGTTAGTAGTTGTGGTTGTTGTGTTACTGTGCTGTTAGTTGTTGTGGTTGTTGTGTTACTGTGCTGTTAGTAGTTGTGGTTGTTGTGTTACTGTGGTGTTAGTAGTTGTGGTTGTTGTGTTACTGTGGTGTTAGTAGTTGTGGTTGTTGTGTTACTGTGCTGTTAGTAGTTGTGGTTGTTGTGTTACTCTGCTGTTAGTAGTTGTGGTTGTTGTGTTACTCTGCTGTTAGTAGTTGTGGTTGTTGTGTTACTCTGCTGTTAGTAGTTGTGGTTGTTGTGTTACTCTGCTGTTAGTAGTTGTTGTGGTTGTTGTGTTACTGTGCTGTTAGTAGTTGTGGTTGTTGTGTTACTGTGCTGTTAAGTAGTTGTGGTTGTTGTGTTACTGTGCTGTTAGTTGTGGTGGTTGTTGTGTTACTGTGTTGTTAGTAGTTGTGGTTGTTGAGTTATTGTGCTGTTAGTAGTTGTGGTTGTTGTGTTACTCTGCTGTTAGTAGCTGTGGTTGTTGTGTTACTCTGCTGTTAGTAGTTGTGGTTGTTGTGTTACTGTGCTGTTAGTAGTTGTGGTTGTTGTGTTACTGTGCTGTTAGTAGTTGTGGTTGTTGTTGTGTTACTGTGCTGTTAGTAGTTGTGGTTGTTGTGTTACTGTGCTGTTAGTTGTTGTGGTTGTTGTTGTGTTACTGTGCTGTTAGTAGTTGTGATTGTTGTGTTACTGTGTTGTTAGTTGTTGTGGTTGTTGTTGTGTTACTGTGGTGTTAGTAGTTGTGGTTGTTGTGTTACTGTGCTGTTAGTAGTTGTGTTTGTTGTGTTACTGTGCTGTTAGTAGTTGTGGCTGTTGTTGTGTTACTGTGCTGTTAGTAGTTGTGGTTGTTGTTGTGTTACTGTGCTGTTAGTAGTTGTGGTTGTTGTGTTACTGTGCTGTTAGTTGTTGTGGTTGTTGTTGTGTTACTGTGCTGTTAGTAGTTGTGGTTGTTGTGTTACTGTGTTGTTAGTTGTTGTGGTTGTTGTTGTGTTACTGTGGTGTTAGTAGTTGTGGTTGTTGTGTTACTGTGCTGTTAGTAGTTGTGGCTGTTGTTGTGTTACTGTGATGTTAGTAGTTGTGTTTGTTGTGTTACTGTGCTGTTAGTAGTTGTGGCTGTTGTTGTGTTACTGTGCTGTTAGTAGTTGTTGTGGTTGTTGTGTTACTGTGTTGTTAGTTGTTGTGGTTGTTGAGTTATTGTGTTGTTGTGGTTGTTGTTGTGTTACTGTGGTGTTAGTAGTTGTGGTTGTTGTGTTACTGTGGTGTTAGTAGTTGTGGTTGTTGTGTTACTGTGGTGTTAGTAGTTGTGGTTGTTGTGTTACTGTGCTGTTAGTAGTTGTGGTTGTTGTGTTACTGTGCTGTTAGTAGTTGTGGTTGTTGTGTTACTGTGGCTGTTAGTAGTTGTGGTTGTTGTGTTACTGTGGTGTTAGTAGTTGTGGTTGTTGTGTTACTGTGGTGTTAGTAGTTGTGGTTGTTGTGTTACTGTGCTGTTAGTAGTTGTGGTTGTTGTGTTACTGTGCTGTTAGTAGTTGTGGTTGTTGTGTTACTGTGCTGTTAGTAGTTGTGGTTGTTGTGTTACTGTGCTGTTAGTAGTTGTGGTCTCACCTCTTCGTCAAACAACAGCCGCCCGAACAGCTGGCGAGCAACGTCCATACCTCCCTCATCATAGAGCGCACCTACAGCATACACACACAAGGCATACATAGCACATATCACATATATATAGCATACACACACAAGGCATACATAGCACATATCACATATATATAGCATACACACACATAGCAGACACACACATAGCATATACACACACATAGCAAATACTTAGTGCACACACAACATACACAACCCACAGCGTCTCAAGGGACAGCGACCCCCACAGAGACAGCGACCCCCACAGAGATAGCGACCCCCACAGAGACAGAGTCCCCACAGACACAGCGACCCCCACAGAGATAGCGACCCCCACAGAGATAGCGACCCCCACAGAGACAGCGTCCCCCACAGAGACAGCGTCCCCCACAGAGACAGCGTCCCCCACAGAGACAGCGTCCCCACAGAGACAGCGTCCCCCACAGAGACAGCGTCCCCCACAGAGACAGCGTCCCCCACAGACAGCGTCCCCACAGAGACAGCGTCCCCCACAGAGACAGCGTCCCCCTCAGAGACAGCGACCCCCACAGAGACAGCGTCCCCCACAGAGACAGCGTCCCCCACAGACACAGCGTCCCCCTCAGAGACAGCGTCCCCCACAGAGACAGTGACCCCACAGAGACAGCGTCCCCCACAGAGACAGCGACCCCCACAGAGACAGCGACCCCCACAGAGACAGCGTCCCCCTCAGAGACAGCGACCCCCACAGAGACAGCGTCCCCCTCAGAGACAGCGACCCCCACAGAGACAGCGTCCCCCACAGAGACAGCGTCCCCACAGAGACAGCGACCCCCACAGAGACAGCGTCCCCCACAGAGACAGCGACCCCCACAGAGACAGCGTCCCCCTCAGAGACAGCGTCCCCACAGAGACAGCGACCCCTACAGAGACAGCGACCCCCACAGAGACAGCGTCCCCCACAGAGACAGCATCCCCTACAGAGACAGCGACCCCCACAGAGACAGCGACCCCCTCAGAGACAGCGACCCCCACAGAGACAGCGCCCCCCACAGAGACAGCGTCCCCCACAGAGACAGCATCCCCTACAGAGACAGCGACCCCCACAGAGACAGCGTCCCCCACAGAAACAGCGTCCCCACAGAGACAGCGTCCCCAGAGACAGCGTCCCCCACAGAGACCCCCCCCCCCCACAGAGACAGCGTTCCCCCCCACAGAGACAGCGTCCCCAGACACAGCAACCCCACAGACACAGCAACCCCACAGACACAGCAACCCCACAGAAACAGCGACCCCACAGAGACGGTGTCCTCCCTCTGGGTACCTATGAGAGCCTCGAAGCAGTTGGCCATAGCGTGGCGCAGATCGGACTCCCGGCAGAGGTCAGGGCCGTGGGCGTACAGCATGAACGCGTCCAGCTGTAGCTTCTAGCAACAGCGTCACAACGGCGTCACAACAGTGTGACTACAGCACGGTTGTGGCGTGGTTGTGGCGTGGTTGTGGCGTGGTTGTGGCGTGGTTGTGGAGTGGTTGTGGCGTGGTTGTGGAGTGGTTGTGACGTAACCTTGACGAGGATTTCGTGATGCTGTACGCGTGGTTGTGGTGTTGTTGTGGCGTGGTTGTGATGTTGTTGTGGTGTTGTTGTAGTGTTGTTGTGGCATGGTTGTGGGTTGGTTGTGGTGTTGTTGTGGCGTGGTTGTGGTGTTGTTGTGGGTTGGTTGTGGTGTTGTTGTGGCATGGTTGTGGGTTGGTTGTGGTGTTGTTGTGGCGTGGTTGTGGTGTTGTTGTGGTGTTGTTGTAGTGTTGTTGTGGCATGGTTGTGGGTTGGTTGTGGTGTTGTTGTGGGTTGGTTGTGGTGTTGTTGTCGTGTGGTTTTTGGCGTGGTTGTGGCGTGGTTGTGGCATGGTTGTGGCATGGTTGTGGCATGGTTGTGGCATGGTTTTTGGCGTGGTTGTGGCATGGTTGTGGCATGGTTGTGGGTTGGTTGTTGCGTGCTTGTGGCGTGGTTGTGGCGTGGTTGTGGCAGAACCTTGGCGAGGATGGCCAGGTGCTGGTTCTGGACGATGGCCGTCCGGTACGTCGCTAGGCCGCCCTCCTCCAGACTCGGGAAGAGGAAGTAGAGGTGAACGCTGCAACCACAACAACAACAACAACCGCAACACCAATGGTGACTGAGTGCGGCTGTGTGAGTGGTTATAAGTGGGTGCGAGTGGTTGTGAGTGGCTATTCATGAGTGGCTGTTAGGGCTGCAGTGCCTCAAATATTGGCAGAAGTAGCCACCTCTTCTGAATGGCTGGCTGGGGTGCCATCTGTGGAGGACGGGCGAGGGGCGATCCGGAGTCTGAGACCAGAAAACGCGCCGGGCACAGACGATCTCCCAAGCGAAATGCTGAGGAAGGGTGGCATCTGTGTGCAGACTGCCCTACATGACATCATCACAATTGTCTGGACCACAGGATGGATTCTGCAGGATTGGAAGGATGCCCTGGTGGTCCCCCTCGTTAAGAGGGGGGACCACACAGACTGTAACAACTACAGGGGCATCTCACCTCTCAGTGTGCCGGGAAAGGTCCTGGTAAGGATTATTCAACATCGCCTTGACAGGCATGTTGAAGAGAGGCTTGCGAAGCCCCAATGTGGTTTGTGAGTGGTTGTGTGTGGTTGAGTGTGGTTGTGTGTGTGGTTGTTCTCACCTGGAGAGGAATTCTACGACAGCGTCGCCCAGAAATTCGAGTCGTTCATTGTGAGAAATCCTGCAGCAACAACAACCACAACTCAGCCACAAATCAACCACAACTACAACCACAACTACAACCACTCAATTACAACCACAACCACCCCTACCACAAAAAACTACTCAATCACAACCACAACCACTCAGCCACAACAAATCTGTCGCCGTGTCTCGAAGTCCCAGTGTCGCCAAGTCCCCATCTCTGTGTCCCTGTCTCCGTGTCCTCATGCATCCATATGGCCCCATATCCCCCGTTTCTCTCCGCATCTCCCCAGCCCCTCAGCATCTCCCCTCGCGTGTCTCCCCCCGTGTCTCTCCGCGTCTCCCCACCCCCTCAGCATCTCCCCCCGTGTCTCTCCGCGTCTCCCCACCCCCTCAGCGTCTCCCCCCACGCGTCTCCCCCCCGTGTCTCCCCACCCCCTCAGCGTCTCCCCCAACGCGTCTCCCCCCGTGTCTCTCCCCGTTTACCCACCCCCTCAGCGTCTCCCCCCACGCGTCTCCCCCCCATGTCTCCCCACCCCCTCAGCGTCTCCCCCAACGCGTCTCCCCCCCGTGTCTCCCCACCCCCTCAGCGTCTCCCCCCACGCGTCTCCCCCCGTGTCTGTCCGCGTCTCCCCCCCCCCGCGTCTCCCCCCGTGTCTCCTCCCCCCGCGTCTCCCCCCCGTGTCTCCCCCCGTGTCTCCTCCCCCCGCGTCTCCCCCCGTGTCTCCTCCCCCCGCGTCTCCCCCACCCCCGCATCTCTCCCTCGCATCTCACCGTGAAGGAGTGGGTTCCTGGTGGCCCAGGCGAGACATGATGTTAATCAGGGTGTTGATTCCTGTGGGAGTGCAAGGGGGGATCAGTGGGGGGGGGGGGGGATCAGTGGGGGGTGATATCAGTAGGGAGGGCAGCAGTGCTCAGTGCGTGAGAGGGATCAGTCGGGGTACGATGCTGACACCGCGCGTGGCGGGACGCCGCGTGTGCTATGTGACCGTGTGTGGTACGCGTACGTGGTGCGACGTCGTACGTGGTTTGACACTGGGTGTGCTAAGATGCCACATGTGGTACAAAGTGCACGTGGTGGTGCCGATGCTGCGCGTGGCACTACGCCGTCAACAGGCGTGGTATGACGATGCCTCACGCGGCACGGCGCCATGTGTGGTACGACACCGTCTCCACTCGCGATACGACACCACGGGGTGTGATGTCATGTCGTGTGCGGCGTGACGCCGCTCCGGTACGATGTCGTGTGTGGTGCGACGCCATTGCCGGTACCCTTCTTCCTCTGGTGCAGGTGCTGGGCACGCCGGTCCCCGTAGGTCGGCTGGCGCACGCCGCAGTTGGAGAGCGCGTTCCTCGCGTGGTCCGGGTTCATCCCGAAGTTCAGGTGGTGGCTCGGGTGGGTCATCGCCAGCTGGGGTCATCGGGGAGGTCAGGTTGCAATTGTGGTGGTTGTGGTGGTAGTTGTGGTGGTGGTTGTGGTGGTGGTCGTGGTGGTAGTCATGGTGGTGGTTGTGGTGGTAGTTGTGGTGGTGGTCGTGGTGGTGGTCGTGGTGGTAGTCGTGGTGGTAGTCGTGGTGATAGTCGTGGTGGTGGTTTTGGTGGTGGTTGTGGTGGTGGTCGTGGTGGTAGTCGTGGTGGTGGTCGTGGTGGTTGTGGTGGTAGTTGTGGTGGTGGTTGTGGTGGTGGTCGTGGTGGTAGTCATGGTGGTGGTTGTGGTGGTAGTTGTGGTGGTGGTCGTGGTGGTGGTCGTGGTGGTAGTCGTGGTGGTAGTCGTGGTGGTGGTTTTGGTGGTGGTTGTGGTGGTGGTCGTGGTGGTGGTCGTGGTGGTAGTCGTGGTGGTGGTCGTGGTGGTGGTTGTGGTGGTGGTTGTGGTGGTGGTCGTGGTGGTAGTCGTGGTGGTGGTCGTGGTGGTGGTCGTGGTGGTGGTCGTGGTGGTGGTCGTGGTGGTGGTCGTGGTGGTGGTCGTGGTGGTCGTGGTGGTAGTCGTGGTGGTGGTGGTTGTGGTGGTAGTCGTGGTGGTAGTCGTGGTGGTGGTCGTGGTGGTAGTTGTGGTGGTGGTTGTGGTGGTGGTCGTGGTGGTGGTTGTGGTGGTAGTCGTGGTGGTGGTTGTAGTTGAAGGTGGTGGCTCGGGTGATTCATCGCCAGCTGGGGTCATCGACGGGTCAGCGGGTGACATCACCACAGTTATCAGGTTGCGATTGACTCTGGTTGCAGTTGCGGTGCGAGTAATGGTGGCGGTTTTCAGTGGCGGTGGTGGTTATGAGTGGACTCGCTGATGACTGGTACCAGTGATGTTAAGATCAGCCTCTAAGGAGGAGGCTCGTGAAGGACACCAATGGGCCGTTGGAGGCAGTCGCCCTCCAGCAACAGGACAGAGAAGCGACGCTCACAACAACGAGAAGAGAGCTGGGCGGCTAAAGCACAGCGAGTTGGCACAGTGTGGGGCACAGGTGGTACATCTGCCAGTCGTCTCAGCCAGTCAACCCGTGGCACCTGGGTCTATTCCCGTGACCTTCATCAGCAGCGGGCCTTCGACACTTCACGTGATAGCCTCGAAGTGCACCTGGCCTGGCACAGGCACCGTGGTGACGTCACCGTCACTTAGCGGCGAATGGCGGGTATTGGTGTATTGGTGGTTATGGTGGCAATTGTGGTGGTTGTGGTGGTTGTAGTTGTGGCTAAGGGGGTTATCATTGTGGTGGTAGTCATGGTGGTGGTTGCAGTGGTGACGGTGGCTATGATAGCCATTGTGGTGGTTGTATTTGAAGTTATGGTGATTATGATGGTGGCTGTGGTGGTGGTTGTGGTGGTAGTGGTGGTAGTTGTGGTGGTTGTAGCAGTGGTTATGGTGGTTATGGTCGTTGGAATTGTGGTGGTTTTATCTTCTTGGTTCTTTCGGTAAAGTCACGTAGAAGGGAAGTAATAAAATAATAAAAATTAAACATAATAAAATAATTCTCACGACGTTTCGGCCACAACGCAAGCAGCCGTCTTCAGGTGGAGAACAGGTCTGTCAAGTAGACAGAGTCTGTCACCTGAAGACGGCTGCTTGCGTTGTGGCCGAAACGTTGTGAGAATTATTTTATTATGTTTTATTTTTATTATTTTATTACTTCCCTTCTACGTGACTTTACCGAAAGAACCAAGAAGATGAATCCCTGCAGTCACGAAAGCTTTAAATCGAAATGTGGTGGTTTTAGTTGTGGTTATGATGGTTGTTGCGATGGTGGTTGTAGTTGAGGGTATGGTGGTTGTGGTGGTGGTTGTTGTGGTGGTGGTTGTACCTGTAGGAGCTCGCGGTTGTTGAACCGGTACCCCAGCAGAGTCTCCAAGTGCTGTAGGCACTGGTGGTAGCGGATGTGGTGAGTAAGCACAGGCAGCATCATCGCGTGCTGCAACAACAACCACAACAACAACCACTACAATCACCAAAGATAAAGATCACCCGGATAGACAAAACAGACCGTTGGGGCAAGTGCTGTTTAGTGAAGGCCGGCACAGCACACAAGGGGGTGGGTGGCCAGCACAACGCCCGGCCGCCTTTGTCTCCCTAGTGGCAATGTTTACACACTGCACCAGGTACTCATTTGAGGCCGAGTCGACCTAGGGGAGGAGGCCTGGGCACAGGTTCAGATAATCTCCGTGAGCGGGAATCGAACTCGTGTCGCCGGTTCGTAGCGCCACGCACAAACCGCTGCACACGTTGAAATGAGGATCACATTAAGTCATTGCCGGTGTGAGGGTCAGGGCAGGTGAGGTCAGGGTCAGGCTCAGGTGAGGTCAGCATTGTGACAGCTGAGGTCAAGGTGGGGTCAGGTGAGGTCAGGGTCAGGGCAGGTGAGGTCAGGGTCGGGACAGGCGATGTTGTGGTCACCTGACAGACGTCCGACCGCAGCCCCGTCCGGTAGAAGCCGCGGCTGCTGAGCTCCACGGTGACCTCACGTCGCATCGAGTTCTTCTGCCTGATCCTCTGCAGGGCCTCCTACACAGAGACAAAGATCCCCCACATAGCCTTTAGCAGACTGTTGGGGCAAGTGCCGGTTTATTTATATATATATACACAGTGAGTTGCGCGCACGAAAGCCAGCAGGGCGCACGAGACGGTGGGTGGCCGCCTTCATCTCCCCCGGCGGGGATGTTGACTACACGCCGCGACGGGTACTCGTTTAAGGCCGAGTCGACCTAGGGGAGGAGGCGCGGGACGCGGTTCAGATAGTCGCCGCGGTTATTGGTCGCAAGCGGCAATCGTACTCGGGTCGCCGGGTTCGTAGGGGGGGGGGGGTGCGCTTACCGCTGTGCCACACACACACTCACCTCTCTCTGCATGAGCCTCTGCTTGTAGGAGGCTTTCCCTTTGGGGCTGTTTGCCAGCAAATGTCTCAACTTCAGATAACTCCTCCACAGCTTCTGGTACCTGGCGATGACACGGGGAGACGAGGGGACACGCGGGGAGACGCGAGAGACGAGGGGAGACACGGGGAGCAGAAGGGAGATAGCAGTAGGAGCAAGGAGTCACAAAGGGTGAGAAGGGAGAGAAGTATTGGTGAGTATTGTTGATAAGTGGTGAGCATTGCGGATAAGTTCTGAGCGAGTGGCGAGTGGGTGGCGAGCGAGTGAGTGGTGAGCGGGTGGTGAGTGAGTGAGTGGTGAGCGGGTGGTGAGCGAGTGGGTGGTGAGCATTGCGGATAAGTTCTGAGCGAGTGGTGAGCGAGTGGCGAGTGGGTGGCGAGTGAGTGGTGAGCAGGTGGTCAGTGGGTGGCGAGTGAGTGAGTGGTGAGCGGGTGGTGAGCGAGTGGTGAGCGACTGGCGAGTGGGTGGCGGGTGAGTGAGTGGTGAGCGGGTGGTGAGTGGGTGGCGAGTGATTGAGTGGTGAGTGGGTGGTGAGCGAGTGGCGAGTGGGTGGCGAGTGAGTGAGTGGGTGAGTGGTGAGCGGGTGGTGAATGGGTGGCGAGCGAGTGAGTGGTGAGCGGGTGGTGAGTGAGTGGTGAGCGGGTGGTGAGCGAGTGGGTGGCGAGTGAGTGAGCGGGTAGTGAGTGAGCGAGTGGCGAGTGGGTGGCGAGCGAGTGAGTGGTGAGCGGGTGGTGAGTGGGTGGTGAGTGAGTGGTGAGCGAGTGAGTGGTGAGTGGGTGGTGAGTGAGTGAGTGAGTGGTGAGCGGGTGGTGAGTGGGTGGTGAGCGGGTGATGAGTGGGTGGCGAGTGAGTGAGTGGCGAGCGAGTGAGTGGCAAGCGAGTGAGTGGTGAGCGTGTGGTGAGTGGGTGGTGAGCGGGTACTCACTGCGGGTGGTGAGTGAGCGTGTGGCGAGTGGGTGGTAAATGGGTGGTAAGTGGTGAGCGAGTGGCGAGTGAGTGGTGAGCGTGTGGTGAGTGGGTGGTGAGCAGTACTCACTGCGGGTGGTGAGTGAGTGGGTGGTGAGTGGGTGGCGAGTGGGTGGTGAGTGGGTGGTAAGTGGTGAGCGAGTGGCGAGTGAGTGAGTGGTGAGCGTGTGGCGAGTGGGTGGTGAGTGAGTGAGTGAGTGGTGAGCGCGTGGTGAGTGGGTGGTGAGTGGGTACTCACTGCGGGTGGTGAGTGAGCGGGTGGTGAGTGAGCGGGTGGTGAGTGGGTGGTGAGTGAGCGGGTGGTGAGTAGGTGGCGAGTGAGTGAGTGGCGAGCGAGTGAGTGGCAAGCGAGTGAGTGGTGAGCGTGTGGTGAGTGGGTGGTGAGCGGGTACTCACTGCGGGTGGTGAGTGAGCGTGTGGCGAGTGGGTGGTAAGTGGGTGGTAAGTGGTGAGCGAGTGGCGAGTGAGTGGTGAGCGTGTGGTGAGTGGGTGGTGAGCAGTACTCACTGCGGGTGGTGAGTGAGTGGGTGGTGAGTGGGTGGCGAGTGGGTGGTGAGTGGGTGGTAAGTGGTGAGCGAGTGGCGAGTGAGTGAGTGGTGAGCGTGTGGCGAGTGGGTGGTGAGTGAGTGAGTGAGTGGTGAGCGCGTGGTGAGTGGGTGGTGAGTGGGTACTCACTGCGGGTGGTGAGTGAGCGGGTGGTGAGTGAGCGGGTGGTGAGTGGGTGGTGAGTGAGCGGGTGGTGAGTGGGTGGCGAGTGAGTGAGTGGTGAGCGTGTGGCGAGTGGGTGGTGAGCGGTACTCACTGCGGGTCCCCCGCGTAGCTCAGCTGCGCTGGGCGGATGCCGAAGTGCACGATGATGGGACTGGAGTCGTCCTGCGACCCCTGGGGCCCCTGCGAGGGGTCGCGGTCCAACTGATCGATTCTCACCGAGGTGGGTTTCTAACGGAGGCACAGGGACAATGTAGAGAGTGCTGTATTGTAGTGCCGAGGATATCACACCGTAGAGTATTATATAGCACTGTATTGTGTAACCACGGTGATGTGAGACGGACACACGGGCACGATGGGGAGAGACACTGGGAGATGGAGACACGGGGGCATGGGGAGACATGGGGAGACACGGGGAGACACGGGGAGACACGGGGACATGGGGAGACATGGTGAGACACGAGAGACATGGGGAGACGTGGGGACAGGGGGAGGGGCACATGGGGAAACACGGGGAGATATGGGGACATGGAGAGACACGGGGACATGAGGAGAAACGAGAGACACGGGGACATGGGGAGACATGGTGAGACACGAGAGACATGGGGACATGAGGAGAAACGAGAGACATGGGGACACAGGGGGACATGGGGACACAGGGGGAGACGTAGGGACAGGGGGAGAGAAGGAGACATGGGGCGACATGGGGAGACACGGGGGAAAGATGGGGACATGGGGACATGACGGGACATGGGGAGACACGAGAGACATGGGGAGAGAAGGGGACACACCGGGAAACACGGGGGGACATGGGGAGACGAGTACATGTATCCCCCGCTATAAGTTGCCGCAGTATGCGTTGTTTCACATACATGTTTCTGGCTAATTAGGGAACTAATTTTCTTCTAAGTCTAATGTTTTCCCTTTGCATTCTTTTTTTTAATTGCACAAATGCATTTTTTCTTACATTTTCAACTAGCAACACAGTATACCACTTTGTCTAGTGATATTACAGTATACCACACTGTATAGTATTACCACAGCATATCACATTCTTGCAGTATTACGATAGGATATCGCATTGTGTAGTATTACTAGAGCATACCCACATCGCACGCACACACGCACGCACGCACGCACACACGCACACGCGCACACACGCACGCACACACACACGATGCGTGCACGGTATTGCTACGGGACAACCGCAGAGTATACGTCGTCACTACTACGACTATTACTACGTCACCACAAAGACGTCACCACGACTACGTCACCACGACTACGTCACCACGACTACGTCACCACTACGTCACCACGACTACGTCACCACGACTACGTCACCACGACGACGTCACCACAAAGACGTCACCACGACTACGTCACCACAACTACGTCACCACGACTACGTCACCACGACTACGTCACCACGACGACGTCACCACAAAGACGTCACCACGACTACGTCACCACAACTACGTCACCACGACTACGTCACCACGACTACGTCACCACGACGACGTCACCACAAAGACGTCACCACGACTACGTCACCACAACTACGTCACCACGACTACGTCACCACGACTACGTCACCACGACGACGTCACCACAAAGACGTCACCACAAAGACGTCACCACGACTACGTCACCACAACTACGTGACCGTGACGACGTCATCGCGTCACCGCGGCGACGTCACCACAACTACGTCACCACAACTACGTCACCACAACTACGTGACCGCGACGACGTCACCGTGACGACGTCACCGCGTTGACGTCACCGCAATGTCGCCGGCGCTCTCACCGCGACGAGGTCACCGCGGCGACGCCGCCGGTGCTCTCACCGTGACGGGGTTGGTAACGATCATGCCCTTGCACTCCTCGGCGAAGCGCTGCCAGCGCGCGTCGGTCCACGAGCGCAGTTCGGCCTCCTGGGGGTCCGACACGAGGGGAGTGGCGCTGCGTAGCAGGAAGAGCAGCACCTGGTGCAGCGACAGCACCTCCTTGCCGTTGTCTGCCGCAGACAGACCCACAGGCCACAGGTGCCCCCCCCCCACCCCCCCCAGAGTAGCGTCAACAGGCTGCGGGGTGGGGGTGGGGGTGGGGCGGAGGCAGGCTTGGGGTTGGGGGCAGGGATAGTTGTCTTTGTGGTGGTGGTTGTGTTTGTGGTGGTGGTGATGGTTGTGTTTGTGGTGGTTGTTGTTTTTGAGGTGGTTGTGTTTGTGGTGGTGGTTGTGTTTGTGGTGGTGGTTGTCTTTGTGGTGGTGGTTGTGTTTGTGGTGGTGGTTGTGTTTGTGGTGGTGGTTGTGTTTGTGGTGGTGGTTGTGTTTGTGGTGGTTGTTGTTTTTGAGGTGGTTGTGTTTGTGGTGGTGGTTGTGTTTGTGGTGGTGGTTGTGTTTGTGGTGGTGGTTGTGTTTGTGGTGGTGGTTGTGTTTGTGGTGGTGGTTGTGTTTGTGGTGGTGGTTGTGTTTGTGGTGGTGGTTGTGTTTGTGGTGGTGGTTGTGTTTGTGGTGATGGTTGTGTTTGTGGTGGTGGTTGTGTTCGTGGTGGTGGTTGTGTTTGTGGTGATGGTTGTGTTTGTGGTGGTGGTTGTGTTTGTGGTGGTGGTTGTGTTAGTGGTGGTGGTTGTGTTTGTGGTGATGGTTGTGTTTGTGGTGGTGGTTGTGTTCGTGGTAGTGGTTGTGTTCGTGGTGGTGGTTGTGTTTGTGGTGGTGGTTGTGTTTGTGGTGGTGATTGTGTTTGTGGTGGTGGTTGTATTTGTGGTGGTTGTGTTTGTGGTGGTGGTTGTGGTGATTGTGTTTGCGGTGGTGGTGGTTGTGGTGGTGGTGGTTACCGGGCAGCGAGCGCACGAATCTTGGGAAGAAGTGGAACCGCGGGCACGAGGAGCGGCCATCGGGGAACTGGGGTCCTGACAACAACAACCACCACCGTCAACAACTAAACCACCACACCCAACCACTCAACAACAACAACAACAACCACAACAACAAGGCGAACCTCACCAGAGAGGTCCCAGTCGTGGAGCTCCAACAGGTCCCAGAAAATGAACGACGACAGCAGCTCCAGACCCCGCACCGTGAAGTTCTAACCACAACCACCACAACAACCACAACAATCACAACCACAACAACCACCACAACCACAACAACCACCACAACCACAACAACCACAACAATCACAACAATCACAACAACAATCTTAACAACCACCACAACCACAACAACCACAACAATCACAACCACCACAACCACCACCACAACCACCACAACAACCACAACAACCACCACAACCACAACCACCACAACAACCACAACCACCACCACAACCACCACCACAACCACAACCACCACCACAACAACCACAACAACCACAACAACCACCACAACCACAACAACCACAACAACCACAACAACCACAACAATCACAACAACCACCACAACCACCACCACAACAGCCAGATTAACCACCACAGCAACCACAACAACCACAACAACCACAACAACCACCACCACAACAGCCAGATTAACCACCACAGCAACCACCACAACCACCACAACCACCACCACAACAGCCAGATTAACCACCACAGCAACCACATTAACCACAAACCAAGATTAATCACAACCACTGCAGCAACAACCACAACAACATCCACAACAACCAAATTAAGCAAATTAACCAACAACAACCACAACCACCACAACAACCATAACCACCATAACCACAACCACCATAACCCCAGCAACCACAACAGCTACCAGATTAACCAACAACCACCACAACAACCACAACCACCACCACAGCAACCACATTAATCACAATAGCCAGCCAGATTAACCACAACAACCACATTCGTGGAAACACCCACAACCACATTAAGAAACAACCACCACATGAACCACCAACCACGACGATAAACACCATAACCACATTAACTACAGCCACATTAATCACACCAACAAACACAATAACCACAACCACATAAACCACTACAACCACAACCATACTAACCACAACCACCACATTAATCACAACAACCACCACAATAACCATAACCACAATCATCACAACATCCACAACAACTACATTCCTCACAACATTCACAACCACCACATTCCTCACAACAACCACAGCAATAACCACAACCACAATAGCCACAGCAACCACAACAGCCACCACATTTATCACAACAACCACAACTACATTAACCACCACAAACATACAAGCACCCAAGCATCCGAGCTGGTAAATGTGTGCATTAGTGAATGAGCGAGCGAGCTAGTAAGCTAGTGAGTGATATGGCAAGCTAGTGAGCTAGCGAGTTAGTAAGCTAGTTAACGAGAGGAATAGTCGACTGTTAAGCAGGCAGGTTAGTAAGTAGACTGGTTAGTGAGTGAGCGAGTGAGCTGTTAATCTAGTAAGCAGGTGAGCAAGAGAACGAGTGAGAAAACCAGTAAGCTTGTGAGTATACTGGTTAGTGAGCGAGCTAGTGAGTGTGTAAGCTGGTGAGCTAGAGAAAGAGAAGAGTAAACTAGTAAATGAGCGAGCGAGTCAGTAAACGAGTGAGCATACTTGTTAGTAAGTGAGCTAGTGGGTTGATAATTAGCGAGTAATCTTTTGAGCAGGGCAGTTGTCAATCTAGTGAGCAAGTGAGTAAACTAGCGAACATGTGAGCTGGAGAGTTAGTGAGCGAGTGAGCTAGTAAGGTGGTGAGCGCGTGGGCGAGTGAGTTCGTAAGGTGGTGAGCGAGCGCGTGGACGGGTGGGTGAGTGAGTCAGTAAGGTGGTGGGTGGGCGAGTGGGTAGTGGGCAACTGAGCGAGTGAGATAGCGTGGTGGTGAGTGAGCGAGTGGGGGAGTGAGTTAGTAAGGCGGTGAGCAGGTGAGTGTGCGAGTAAGTCAGTAAGGTGGTGAGTGGGCGAGTGGGTAGTGGGCAACTGAGCGAGTGAGTTGACATGGTGGTGCGTGAGTGAGTGGGGGAGTGAGTTAGTAAGGCGGTGAGCAGGTGAGTGTGCGAGTTAGTAACATGGTGAGTAAGAAAGTGAGCGAGTGAGTTCGCATGGTGGTGAGCGAGCGAGTGGGTGAGTTAGTAATGTGGTGAGCGAGCGCGTGGACGTATTGGCGAGTGAGTCAGTAAGGTGGTGGGCGAGTGGGTGAGTGAATTTGTAAGGTGGTGAGCGGGCGAGTGGGTAGTGGGCAACTGAGCGAGTGAGTTCACATGGTTGCGAGCGATCGAGCGAGTGGGTGAGTTAGTAACGTGGTGATCGAGCGTGTGGGCGAGTGAGTCAGTAAGGCGGTGGGCGAGCGAGTGAGCGGGCAAAGCGGAGCAGTACCTGTGGCAGCGTCTCCTCCAAGAAGATGATGCTGTAATCGATGTTGAAGCGGACGACTTTACACAGTGTCACCTACATCCACCATACAGTGCAGGGTGAGCGAGCAGGGGTGAGCGGTGGTGAGCGGGGATGGCAAAAGGTGAGCGATGGCGAGCGTGGACGAGCGATGGTGAGCGGGGGCGAGCGAGGGCGTGAGGGTGAGCGAGCGAGGGCGAGCGTGGACAAACGAACGAGGGTGAGCGGCGGTGAGCGAGTGCTCGTGCGTGCGGATGAGCGCCAGCGGTGAGCGGTGTACGCACGTCCTTGAGGGGCGAGTGCGACAGGAGGGAGAAGCCTTCGAAGATGTACTCGTGGTCGTCAAAGTCAATCACCGTGGGGCGGTCCGTCTGCACACAAACGCAGCACACAAACGCAGCACACAAACGCTGCACACAAACGCAGCACACAAACGCAGCACACAAACGCAGCACACAAACGCAGCACACAAACGCAGCACACAAACGCAGCACACAAGGCCGTTGGGGCAAGTGCCGCGAGCCGAGTAGCGCCCGGGCGGGCCGGCACGGCGCACGACGGGGTGGGTGGCCAGCACCACGCCCGGCCGCCTTTCTCTCCCCAGTGGCGATGTTTATACATCACACCAACTACTCATATTGAGGCTGAGACGACCTAGGGGAGGCCCAGGATCAGTTCAGATAACTGTCACTGGTGTTGGCCGTTAGTAGCGCGGCGTAGCGGTAACCGGTACACTACCACTCCCCACTAACGCACACGCACGCACAGATGCACACACACGAACACGCACTCATACTCAGACTTACGCACATTTCCACACACATCCATACTCACTCATACACACACGCTCTCACACTCACTCACTCTCACACGTGCACACGCGCGCACACACACACACACAAGCACGTACCAGGAAGTTGGTTGCCGGGGAGACGGTGACGCGGTAGTGGAACAGGCGCCCAGCGTTGTTCCCCGTCGGGCGGCACGCTTCAATCGGCTGCTCGCAACCACGGCAACCACGACCATCCAGTCAACCACAACTGCCACAGTAACCATGTGGTGTGGGTGTTGTGTGGGTGTTGTGTGGGTGTTGTGTGGGTGCGGCACTGGTGTGGCGTTGGTGCTTTGTTGGTGCTGCGGTGGAGTGGTGGAGCTGCGACATTGGTACAGTGTTTCTGCCGCGTGGTTACGGTGTTGGTGCGGTATTGGTGTAGTATTGGTACGGTGTTGGTGCGGTATTGGTGCGGTATTGGTGCGGTGTTGGTGTGGTGTTGGTGTAGTATTGGTGCGGTGTTGGTGCGGCATTGGTGCGGTGTAGCTGCGGCGTTGCTCCGGCGTTGTTGCGGCATTTGTAAGACGTTAGTGCAGCAATGGTGGGGCGCTGGTGCGGCGTTGGTGCGGCGTTGGTGCGGCGTTGGTGCAGCGTTGGTGCAGCGTTGGTGCGGCGACCCCTCACCTCCTCGCCAGGGTAGATGGCGTGTCTGATCCCCGTGCTCCTGGCTCGCGCGCTGCACTTACACAGCGGCCCGTCGTTCATCTACACCACCACAACACAACAACCACAACAACCACAACTACAACAACCACAACAACTACACACTCACCACACAGCGGCCCGTCGTTCATCTACACCGCCACCACAACACAACAACTAAACCAACCACAACTACAACAACCACAACAACTACACACTCACCACACAGCGGTTCGTCGTTCATCTACACCACCAGCACAACACAACCACAACTAAACCAACCACAACCACTACAACAACTACACACACAGCGGCCTGTAATTAATCTACACAACCACATTCACCACAATCACAGCCGCATTAACCAGGTAACCAGGTCATAGTAGTGTGTATAGGTTAGCGCAACTGCGCTAAGAAATTTCCAACCCGCGTTCGATTTCCACTCGTGACCAAAAACTGTGGCGAATATTTGAACCAGTCCTGGGCCTCCCCTAGGTTAACCGAGCCCTAAATGAGTACCTGGTGCTGTGATAATCAGCACAGCGTGGGAACTGGGAACCCACCCCCTCGTGTGCCGTGCCAGCCTTCATTGGTGCTACTCGCTAACAGCACTTGCCCCAATAGTCTGTTAAGGCTATACTGGGGATCTTTGTCTTTGTCGTACCTGCCCCGTATCGTACCTGCCCTAGATCATTGAACCACAGCTCCGGGTGGAGTCTGTCTGGGTGACTCTTCCTGCGCCTGATCTCCTCCACCACGTCCACCGCACCCAGACCGCCCCCCGCGGCCCCTCCCCCCTCCCCCTCACTCCCGCACTCCGACTCCGACTCCGAGTCCGAGTCCGAGCTGCTGCTGCTGTCCGAGACGCCGCACGAGTGGCCTGCGAGACACGGGGGGAGACGCGGGGGGGGGGGATACGGGGAGATGAGGGATGAGGGAGGACACGGGGAGGGGGATGAGGGGGGACACGGGGAGACGAGGGGAGTCAAGGGACATGGGGGGGGGCGCGGGGGGACGTGGGCAGAGATACGGCGGGAGATACAGTGAGACACGGGAACAAGCGGAGACACGGGGAGAGACGCGGGGAGAGACACGGGGAGAGACGCGGGGAGACACGGGGAGAGACGCGGGGAGAGACACGGGGAGAGACACGGGGAGAGACGCGAGGAGAGACACGGGGAGAGACACGGGGAGAGACGCGGGGAGAGACACGGGGAGAGACGCGGGGAGACACGGGGAGAGACGCGGGGAGAGACACGGGGAGAGACACGGGGAGAGACGCGGGGAGAGACACGGGGAGAGACACGGGGAGAGACACGGGGAGAGACACGGGGGGAGATACAGTGAGACACGGGAACAAGCCGAGACACGGGGATGCGGGGAGGACACGGGGAGGCGAGGGGAGACAAGGGAGAACACAGAGACAAGGGGAGACATGGTTATGCGGGGATACACGGGGAGATGTAGGGAGACACGGGAGAAGGGGAGACACAGGGACACGGGGAGACAGAGTGGTGAGCACGGGGAGTAATGGGGAATGTGGTGAGTCGTGGTGAGGAGCGGTGAGGGGCGGTGAGGAGCGGTAAGCGCGCTCACCCTGGCTGGGGGGCGGCTCCCAGTGGGGGCGCGACGCCCGGGCGTCCCTCCTCCTCCTCCCCAGGCGCTGCTCAAACTCCTCGCAGAGGCTCGTGAGCAGAGACGTGCCCACTGCGGTGCTCTCACCCTGCTCACCACACACGCACCACGCTCACCACGTGCTCACCACGTGCTCACCACACGCTCACCACGCTCACCACGTGCTCACCACACGCTCACCACGCTCACCACGTGCTCACCACGTGCTCACCACGTGCTCACCACACGCTCACCACGCTCACCACGTGCTCACCACACGCTCACCACACGCTCACCACGCTCACCACGTGCTCACCACACGCTCACCACGTTCACTACGTGCTCACCACACGCTCACCACACACTCACCACACACTCACCACACACTCACCACACACTCACCACGCTCACCACGCTCACCACACGCTCACCACACGCTCACCACACGCTCACCACACGCTCACCACGTGCTCACCACGTGCTCACCACACACTCACCACACACTCACCACACACTCACCACGCTCACCACATGCTCACCACGCAGCCGACACACTCACGCTGCTCACCAGTGTGCAGTATTTAGTGTAAAGAGTGTGGTGTAGAGTGGAGTATGGACAGTGCCTAGTGCGATGTAGCATCTATAGCGAAGTGTAAAGTTTATAGTACAGTGTGGTATAGAATATATATAGTGTAGTATATAGCGTAGTGTGTAGTGTATAGCGTAGTATGTAGTGTATAGCGTAGTGTAGTGTATAGTGTACATCGTAGGTTGTAGTGTGTAGTGTATAGCGTAGTGTATAGCGTATAGCGTACTGTGTAGTATGTAGTGTATAGTGTAGTGTATAGTGTACTGTGTAGTGCAGGGGTGGGGAACCTTAAGTCTGCCAAGGGCGATTTGGATATTTATAACATCATTCGCGGGCCATACAAAATTATCAACTTAAAAATTAGCCCATTATATTTGGTCAAACATTTAATTAACTCACCCTAATGTGATGGCTGGAACTGCTTCTCTTTGGCGAGGCGTGTGATGATGTTAGCTGGTATTGATGATGTTGCTACTCACAACTGCTTTTCCAGGTTTGCTCCTAGATTTAGTGAATTTCGAGTCCCGCCTGCGGTTGCCTTGGCAGGGCCACACCAAATGGTTTTGTGGGCCTTATATGGCCCGCGGGACGGACGTTCCCCACCCCTGTTGTAGTGTATAGCGTAGTGTAGCATATAGCATAGTGTAGTGTGCAGTGTAGTGTATAGCGTAGTGTAGCATATAGCATAGTGTAGTGTGCAGTGTAGTGTATAGCGTAGTGTAGCATATAGCATAGTGTAGTGTAAAGTGTAGTGTATAGCGTAGTGTAGTGTATAGCATAGTGTAGTGTATAGCATAGTGTAGTGTGTAGTGTAGTGTATAGCGTAGTGTAGTGTATAGCGTAGTGTAGTGCATAGCGTAGTGTAGTGCATAGTGTAGCGTAGTGGTAGTGTATAGCGTAGTGTAGTGTATAGTGTAGTGTATAGCGTAGTGTAGTGTATAGTGTAGTATATAGTGTAGTGTATAGTGTAGTGTATAGTGTAGTGTATAGTATAGTGTATAGTGTAGTGTGTAGCATATAGCGTAGTGTAGTGTATAGTGTAGTGTAGTGTATAGTGTAGTGTATAGTGTAGTGTATAGTGTAGTGTAGTGTATAGTGTAGTATAGTGTAGTGTATAGTGTAGTGTATAGTGTATAGTGTAGTGTATAGTGTAGTGTATAGTGTAGTGTATAGTGTAGTGTATAGCGTAGTGTAGTGTATAGTGTAGTGTATAGTGTAGTGTATAGTGTAGTGTAGTGTATAGTGTATAGTGTAGTGTACTGTATAATGTAGTGTATAGTGTAGTGTATAGTGTAGTGTATAGTGTAATGTATAGTGTACTGTATAGTGTAGTGTATAGTGTAGTGTATAGTGTAGTGTATAGTGTAGTGTATAGTGTAATGTATAGCGTAGTGTATAGCGTAGTGTAGTGCATAGCGTAGTGGACACCGCAGGGTGTGTAGGTGCTCTGCGGGTGGCCCACCACTTGGTCGAGGGGGTCCAGGGAGAAGTAGCTCTCGCTGGTGGAGCAGCGCACCCACACGGGGCGCTCCGGGTTGAAGTCCTCGTGCCGCGGGGGCAGCGTGGCAGTCGGGCCTGGGGAGGGGGAGGGGGGGTCGGCCCCCTCCCCCCGGCCCCGCACGGCGTGGGGGCGAGGGGAGGGGCGGCGGGGGGAGGGGTCGTCGTGGCGACGGCTCTCGCGACCCCGCGACCCGCTAGGGGTTGCACGTGGGAAGGGGTGAGATGTCAGAGAGAGACCAACGAGTGGTAACTTCCCGTCTCCTCGCAAGTTCACGTAGCCAAGTCCCCGTGTCCCTCTCTCGCATGTCTATCTCTCCCCGTGTCCTTCTCTCCCTATGTCTCCGTGTCCCTCTCTTCCCATGTCCCTCTCTCCCCGTGTCTCCATGTCCCTCTCTCCCCGTGTCCCTCTCTCCCCAAGTCCCCGTGTCCCTCTCTCGCGTGTCTCTCTCTCCCTGTGTCTCTCTCTCCCCATGCCCCCGTGTCCCACTCTCCCCATGTCCCCGTGTCCCTCTCTCCTCGTGTCTCCATATCCCTCTCTCCCCGTGTCACCATATCCCTGTCTCCGCGTGTCCCTCTCTCCCCGTGTCCCTCTCTCCCCGTGTCTCCATGTCCCTCTCTCCCCATGTCCCTCTCTCCCGTGTCCCTCTCTCCCCGTGTCTCCGTGTCCCTCTCTCCCCGTGTCTCCGTGTCCCTCTCTTCCCGTGTCCCCGTGTCCCTCTCTCCCCGTGACTCCACGTCCCTCTCTCTCAATGTCTCCGTGTCCGTCTCCACCTGCGTCGTCTCCTGGAGGATTCGCGGTCTCCACTCCGCCGACTTGAGCGGTGGCGACGCTCCCTACAACCACAACCACCGCACCCACAGTGATTGTTGATTAAGTTGTTATTGTCATGTTGTTTTCATGTTGTGTTGGTGTTCATGTTGCTATTACGTTATGTTGTTAAGTTATTCTTATTATGTTGTTGTTATGTTGATGTTCATGTTGGTGTTGTTGTTGTTTATATTGTCATGTTGCTGTTATGTTACGTTTTTCTTATTGTTATGATGCTGTTATGTTGTTGTCACGTTGTTGCTCATGTTGCTGCGTTGTTGTTGTGATCTCACCTGCTCTCACTCCGTGACCTCTTCCTGCTCAACGGGGGGCGTGAGGGGGGAGGGGATGGAGGGGAGGGGCCCCTCCTCCCCCCCACAGAGCCCCTCCCCTCCCTCCATCCCCCTTCCGGGGCCACATCCACGTTCCGGGGCACCAAAGAGCCCCGCCCCTCTCTCCGTGCCCCTTCCGAGGGCCCATCCACGTTCCGGGGCCCCACAGGTGGATTCCAATTCTCATTCCGGGGCCCCACAGGTTTTTTCCAATTCTCATTCTGGGGCCCCACAGTTGAATTCCAATTCTCATTCCTGGCGCCCGAGGCCGAACTCCAATTCTCATTCCGGGGCCCAGATGCTCCGGTCCAATTCTCATTCCGGGGCCCAGACGTCCCAGTCCAATTCTCATTCATGGGCCCAGACGTCCCAGTCCAATTCTCCTTCCGGGGCCCAGATGTTCCGGTCCAATTCTCCTTCCGGGGCCCAGACGTCCCAGTCCAATTCTCATTCTGGGGCGTGGATGCTGAGGTCCAATTCTCATTCCGGGGCCCAGATGTCCCAGTCCAATTCTCATTCCGGGGCCCAGATGCTCCGGCCCAATTTTCCTTCCGGGGCCCAGACGTCCCAGTCCAATTCTCATTCCGAGGCCCAGATGTCCCAGTCCAATTCTCATTCCGGGGCCCAGAGGCCGGATTCCAATTCTCATTCCGGGGCCCGGATGTCCCAGTCCAATTCTCATTCCGGGGCCCCGAGGCCGAACTCCAATTCTCATTCCGGGGCCCGGATGTCGAGGTCCAATTCTCATTCCGGGGCCCGGATGCCGAGGTCCAATTCTCATTGCGGGGCCCGGATGACGAGGTCCAATTCTCATTGCGGGGTGCCGAGGCACGAATCCAATTCTCGTTCCGGGGCCCTCCGGTCGGTGGCGGGAGGCCGGGCCTGCCCCCTCCGTGGGAGGGAGGGGGGGTGCCGAACGGAGGGGGGCCCGGCGCGAAGGGAAAGCCGCCGCCCTGGGGAGGAGCCATCGGCGGCGGAGGGAAGGGGGGTGCCGGAGGGGGTGGCGCACCCCCCCTCGCAATGGGAGGAGGAAGGGCGTAGGAAGAATGTGGGGGGCCCATCGCCCGACCTGCGGGAGGGGGGTAGCTCTGTGGGGGGCCAAAAACCCTCCCCGTGTGAGGAGGAGGAGGTGGAGGATGATAGCCCTGTGGGGGGGGCATTACTCTACCTGCAGGAGGGTAATTCTGTGGGGGGCCCGTAACCCTGACTGGCGGGGGGCCCACCTGTGGGGGCCCACGTGGGGGGCCTAGGAAGCTGGGGGGCCCTTGAGGGAAGGGGGGAGGTGGGGGGCCCGGGTAGGGGGCGCGCCCCCACGGGGGGAAGGACATGGGGAAAGACGACGGAGCTGGAGGTGGCGACGGAGATTCTGCATAACGACACACCACGACAACAACCACGACAACAACCACGTTACTGCCAAGTTACACACAACCACAACTACCACATTAGTAGGCCTCGGCAAGGTAAGGTAATTTACCCTTTTTACCGGGTAAAAGGGTAAAGGTAAATGATACAGGTGTCGACATGCCAAGGGGTAAAGTAAAGGGTAGGGTAAAGGTAGCGCGGAAGAATTACCCGGGAGTGTAAAGGTAGCGCAAAGTATTACCCGGTAAATACCTTGTTTACCGCTAAAAGCTCCGTGGTGCAGTCCGTGGCCTCCATATTAAATTGCGATCATTGATGTCTGACCAGATGGAGACGGACCATGTTCTTGAGGTAGAGGACGAGGTCGAGGATGCCAGCAACAGCATTTTCAGGGTCGCTGCGAACAGCAATCGAAAGAGGCAGCGGCATGCGTTCCCGTGGGAGCACATGCACGATTGGATGGAGGGTGATCCCCATGTGCAGCAAGGAAAGCGGCCAGTGCGTGCACTGCCGCAAGTGGTTTTCCTTCCACACGAAAGCGTCGGGGTGGAAAGCCCACCTCAAGAAGCACAACGTGCTCGCCCCAGGCAGCGAGGTCGGGACGTCGGCGTCGGCGAGCCGCCGAATACAGCAAACGCTGAGCCGGCCAGCAATCCCGGATCTCCCCCTGGTAAACTTTGAGAACGCGGTGGTTGATTTTGTTACCCGAGGTGCAAAATTTCTTTGCGAGCCGCCGGCAGCGCCAAGTTCAAGACCTTAGTCCACACATTTACACAGGGATACGAGGACCCGTCGACCCGCACCATCATTCGCAAGATTGTCGAGCATCACACCATCATGCTGCCCATCGTCGGGGCGTTCTTCTCCAACCTGGACGTGACCATCTCGCTCACCATCGAAGGGTGGTCGAACCGCAACCTGAAGGGATTTTGGATGGTCACGGTGCACTGGATCGACACCAAATCTGGTGCATCAAAATCCATGCTGCCGACGATCCTCGATGTGAAGTCCGGAAGGGGTGTCGGCAAGCGCATTGGGGCCGCTCTGTTTGAGCACCTCCAAAGCCTCGGGCAGAATGTGTCGACCAAGCTGCTCGTTGTCACCAACGACAATGGCTCCGATGCAATCAGTGCTATCAAGACGTTGTTCTCGTCCTGGTCAACGCGGACGCCAGATATGAGCAGTTGCGGGCTTGCCACCATATTCGCTGCACGAATCATTCGGTCCAGATCGGCGTCGTCCAAGATCTCAAACTGATCAAGTCGACCAATGCCGAACTGCGCAAGGCGCTCGTCAATATCAGGCGCAGCAAGGTCGTCCGGCAGTCGTACCGCCGCGAGGCTGAGATCGCCAAGCTCGCCAGCAAGGAGCCGACGCACCAGGACTCGCCGACCAGGTGGCATTCGACGTTTCACATGGGCGACAACGCCATAAAGAAGCGTGTCCCATTGGACATTATCATGGCGCGCTTCCAGGATGTGATCAGCGTCGGTGCTTTCTCTGAACTGCAGTGGGCAAACATCGAGGGCGTGACAGCATTCCTGCGAATGCCGTGCCAGGTCATGACCTCATTGACGGCGGACCGCAAGTCGACATTGGATCTCGTGCCGGTGACGATGGAGCACCTGATCCGTCATTGCGATCGCGGTGAAGCCGCTCTTAGAGCGATCGATGAGTCCTTGACCGCGACGGGGATGAAGGCCGAACTGGTGCGGTACCGCGACTTCCTGGTTCAGGAACCCACCATTGTGGCATCCTACTTGAATCCACAGCTGCCGAAAACGTCAGAGCAAGATGAGCTGGCTACACGGAAGGCCACGATCCGCTCTGTCCTGCAGCATCGTGACTCGGATGTGCTCGCGATCCCGCCGACGGCAGTCGCTGCCCATATGGAGGAGCGGTCGCTATTCGGCACCCTATTCAGCAACGTCGGCAGCTCTATCGACGATGGTGATGAAGTCGATCATTTTCTGAGCATGGGCGTCACGACCGCCAGCGCCTTCATTGACCTAATGCAGTGGTGGTCTCTCCGCAAAGAGCTGCTCCCCGCCCACTACAAGATGGCCTGCGACTACTTGGGAGCGCCGGCGACGTCAACTCCCTGCGAACGCGCAAGTAGCGGAGCCGGGCGGGAGTTCACGGCGTTCGCCAGTCGCTGTCGTTGACGCTCTTCATCCAGTCCATGTGCCTTGCGCTCGTGGATCGCGGCTGGCTGCCTGAAGGTCCCGTCTAACCGGGCCGGAGTGGCGCAGGATCTTATTGCTCGTCGTTCGTCCGAGGACGACGGCAATGACGAACTTGATCAGGTTGTTGATGAGATCGTCATGGACCAAGACGACTGGGACGAGGAGGGTATTGAGGATTCGAGAGTATTCTATATGAATAAAGCGCTCTACCTAGCATTTACCTGTTATAAACCTTTTTCACGTGTAGTAGTACCCCAGTAATTACCCTGTAATCGGGTCATTTGTATGGGGTAAGGGTAAAAAGTAGGGGAAAGGTAGGCTCGTTGCTTTTGACATTTTACCTTTTACCTTACCTTGCTACAACCACCATGCTCCCACAAAGTTACACACACCACGACAACCACGTTACCGCCAAGTACACACCACAACCACCACGTTACCACCAATTACACACCACAACCACCACGCTACCGCCACGGTGGCGAAGAGATGTTAACTACCTCGCCTCGTATGCAGGAGGTAGTGGGTTCGATCCCGACCCTGACACCTGCTGTATATTTGGAGTTCTCATGTTTCTCTCTCTCTTCCAGTGGTCGCGTGGGTTACTCTCCGGGTCCTCCGGTGTTTCCCTCCACATTTAGAATCAACGTCACACGTTTAGAGTATTTGGCTGCGATAAATGTCCACTAGGATGATGATGAAAAGCCACTTTGCTGAGCTATCATTTGTGATCGCCAGGTGATTTCTGAAAAAGAGCTACATAGCTCAGTGGGGCCTTATCTGGTAAAATAAAAATTGTTTATACAGTAGTTTAGTTTCTAGTGTTACCCCGAGACTGGTAATGGCGTTCTTTCCCCAGGGCCAGACTCATTCAGCTCGATCCACTGCTGGTCTGCCCCCCCCCTGATCCCGGCCATCACAAACCCGCACTTTGCAACTGGCAGTGGGGCAAGAGCTGTTAGCGAGCAGCACCTGTGAAGGCCAGAACGGTAAACGAGGGGGTGGGTGACCAGCACCACCCCTGGCCGCCTTTGTCTCCCTAGTGGAGATGTTTACTACGCATCGAACCAGGTACTCATTTGAGGCTGAGTCGACCGAGGGGAGGCACAGGCACCGGTTCAGATAATCGTCACTGGTGTTGTTGGCCGTGAGCCGGAATAGAACTCGGGTCGCCGGGTTCCTAGCGCAGCGCGCTAGCCGCTGCACCACCACTTCCCTCTACAAAGACAAAGATCCCCCGTATAGCCTGGACAGACTGTTGGGGCAAGTGCTGTTAGCGAGCACCTATGAAGGCTGGCACGGCACACGAGGGGGTGGGTGGCCAGCACAACGCCCGGACGCCTTTGTCTCCCTCGTGACGGTGTTTAGGGAATGCCCAGGACCGGTTCAGAATAATTAATCATCACGGACGATGATGATGAGGGCAGGATTGGTTCCCTTCTGAATAAGAGCTCTACACAGCAAATCGTTCATAGTTTTAGCTGGCTACGTTACCCGCGTTACCTCAGCTTTGCCTTGTCGTTACCTTCCATTACCCTGCGTTACCTCAGCCTCGCCTCGTCACCCGCGTTACCTCCGCCTCGTCTTCGTTACCTTTCGTTACCCGCGTTACCTCAGCCTCGCCTCGTCACCTTTCGTTACCCGTGTTACCTCAGCCTCGTCGTTACCGTCCGTTGACCTCAGACTCGTCGTCGTTACCTTTGGTTACCCGTGTTACCTCAGCCTCGCCTCTGCGTTACCTTTCGTTGCCCGTGTTACCTCAGTCTCGGCGTCACCCTTGTTACCTCAGAAGCGTCGTTACCTGTCGTTACCCCGCGTTACCTCAGCCTCGCCGCCGTCGTTACCTTCCGTTACCCCGCGTTACCTCAACCTCACCTCGTCATTACCTTTCGTTACCCCGCGTTACCTCAGCCTCACCTCGCCGTCGTTACCTTCCGTTATCCCGCGTTACCTCAGCCTCACCTCGTCATTACCTTTCGTTACCCCGCGTTACCTCAGCCTCACCTCGTCGTCGTTACCTTTCGTTACCCCGCGTTACCTCAGCCTCACCTCGCCGTCGTTACCTTCCGTTACCCCGCGTTACCTCAGCCTCACCTCGTCGTCATTACCTTTCGTTACCCCGCGTTACCTCAGCCTCACCTCGCCGTCGTTACCTTTCGTTATCCCGCGCCGCCGTCCTCATTCACTGAGCGCGCGCGTGCGCTGATGACGTCGCCACGTGGGGTGCTCGCGGATGACGTCACCGCGTTCGGCTGCGTTGCGCATGGGTACGCAATGACGCCATCGCGTTGGCGGCGTTGCGATGGAAACGCGATGACGTCATGGCGTCGAAACGTTGCATTAGATTCGATGACGTCATTGCTTTGGCAGTGTTGCTTCGGAGACGCGTTGACGTCATCGCATCGGCAGTGTTCTGTGAATAAGCGACGTCATCTCGTCGGAGCGTTACTTCGGAGACGCAATGACGTCACCCCGTTGGAAGTGTTGCTCGACGCGATGACATCATCGCGTTCAAATTCTGGCTGGCGATTGGCCGAGCCGCCTCACAACCCCCTCTTGATTCCGAGGGCGATAAAACGAGAACCACTTTTGAGTGGGGACATCAGCGCTCGTTTATAACAAAAAATTGCTCAACGCAGCCAAACAATCACGCGAGCCTGGCGCTGCTGATGTGAGACCCTCAGCTCTGAACCCATACGGTTTAGGGGCCGTCCATAAATGACGTCACGCACCTAGGGAGGGGGTCAGACATTTGTGACGATGTGTGACGAGGGGGGGGGGGGTTTGAGAAATGTGACGTCACATCAAAATGCGCAACTTTAAATAAATACAGACAACACGTTCTACTTAATTAAATAGACTTCATAATAAATGTTTTCTCCTACAACATCAGAGTGCAGCGCCACATTAAATACGCACTACAATGACAATAGTTGAAAGCGATTTGAAGCATGGTTTATTTGGGGGGGGGGGGCAGAGCTTTGTGACGTCATATTTGGGGGGGGGTTTGACTTTTCGTGACACCGTGTGACGATGGGGGGGGGGGTCAAAAATCGTCCAAAATCGCGTGACGTCATATATGGACGGCCCCCTAGTGCAGCAGTCAACCCACGGCAGCTGGGTCAACCCATGGCACTTGACCTCCTGTCAAGTTCAAGTTCATGTATTAGGTGTAGCCCTGTGAGCCATTCGGCTCTTGAATCGGGTGCAACCGCAACAAACAAAACACAAAAACATGAACAAGAAAACATCTTAAAGTGAATATGTGACTGAGTGCAAACAGAAAATCCAAGAAAAGACAGCAAAATATTGCAGAAAAAGCACCGTACACCAACGCTGTGTGCAAAAATCCCAGTGGGATGCAAGTCAAACAACAACAACCACAAGACAACTTAGATTAAGGCCATCAGTCTAACTGTACTACAACAAACAAACATGGCCAAACCAAAACACTTTTCGAAATCACCAAAATAAAGCCATGAAAGCGGGCCTTCGACACTTCACGTGGCCTCAAAGGTGCACCCAGCCTGGCACAAGCGCCGTGGTGATGTAACCCCACTTGGGGGGGAGAATGGCGGCCGTTGTTGATGTGACAAGTTTGGTTCTGACTCAATTTTAAATCGTGCACAAGTTTGGGGTGCGTCTTTTACGATTCATAGAATAAGAGAATAGAGGCAAAACCTCGCATCTGGCAAGGGGCCTCGAGGTGGGGGGTGAGCCCCCACCCCTCCCCCGAGGGGGGCGGGGCCTGCACCTGCACGTGACCAGGCGGCCCCAGGGATTGACTGCAAAGCAGAGGTCGCAACCGGGTACCAGACACCCGTACCCTACCCGATACCCGCACCCTACCCGATACCCATACCCTACCCGATACCCGTACCCTACCCGATACCCGTACCTTACCCGATACCCGTACCCTACCCGATACCCTACCCGATACCCGTACCCTAGCCGATACCCGCACCCTACCCGATACCCGTACCCTACCCGATACCCGTACCCTACCCGTACCCTACCCGATACCCGTACCCTACCCGTACCCTACCCGATACCCGTACCCTACCCGATACCCGCACCCTACCCGATACCCGTACCCTACCCGACACCCGTACCCTACCCGATACCCGTACCTTACCCGATACCCGTACCCTACCCGATACCCGTACCCTACCCGATACCCGTACCTTACCCGATACCCGTACCCTACCCGATACCCGTACCCTACCCGATACCCGCACCCTACCCGATACCCGCACCCTACCCGATACCCGCACCCTACCCGATACCCGTACTCTACCCGATACCCGTACCCTACCCGATACCCGCACCCTACCCGATACCCGTACTCTACCCGATACCCGTACCCTAGCCAACACCCGTATCCTACCCGACACCCGTACCCTACCCGATACCCGTACCCTACCCGATACCCGTACCCTACCCGATACCCGTACCCTAGCCGATACCCGTACCCTACCCGATACCCGTACCCTACCCGATACCCGTACCCTACCCGATACCCGCACCCTACCCGATACCCGCACCCTACCCGATACCCGTACTCTACCCGATACCCGTACCCTACCCGATACCCGCACCCTACCCGATACCCGTACTCTACCCGATACCCGTACCCTAGCCAACACCCGTACCCTACCCGACACCCGTACCCTACCCGATACCTGTACCCTACCCGATACCCGTACCCTAGCCGATACCCGTACCCTACCCGATACCCGTACCCTACCCGATACCCGTACCCTACCCGATACTCGTACCCTAGCCGATACCCGTACCCTACCCGATACCCGTACTCTACCCGATACCCGTACCCTACCCGATACTCGTACCCTAGCCGATACCCGTACCCTACCCGATACCCGCACCCTACCCGATACCCGCACCCTACCCGATACCCGTACTCTACCCGATACCCGTACCCTACCCGATACCCGCACCCTACCCGATACCCGTACTCTACCCGATACCCGTACCCTAGCCAACACCCGTACCCTACCCGACACCCGTACCCTACCCGATACCCGTACCCTACCCGATACCCGTACCCTACCCGATACCCGTACCCTAGCCGATACCCGTACCCTACCCGATACCCGTACCCTACCCGATACCCGTACCCTACCCGATACTCGTACCCTAGCCGATACCCGTACCCTACCCGATACCCGGCTACCCGGCCGGGTACGGGTAGCCGTTTGCGACCCTGGTGCGGCCGGGTACGGGTACGGGTAGGCCATGAGTCACTGGTGAGTAGCCGTTTGTCACTAATTTCGGGTAGGGTACGGGTAGGGAACGGGCCGGGTACGGGTACCCATTTGCGACCCTGGTGCGGCCGGGTACGGGTACAGAGGGTAAGGCATCAAAACCCGTTTGCGACCTCTGCTGCAAAGCCACAACAGCAGCAGCAGCCGTGGTCGATCCACTGCCTCCAAAGACAAAGGTTTCCCGTGTAGCCTGAACAGACTGTTGGGGAAAGTGCTGTTAGCGAGCACCTCATGAAGGTCAACACGGCACACGAGGGGGTGGGTGGCCAGCCCCACGCCCGGCCGCCTTTGTCTCCCTCGTGGTGATGTTGAGGGAATGCCCAGGGCCGGTTCAGAATAATGGTCACTAGTGTTGACTGTGAGCGGGAATCGAACTCGGGTCGCCGGGTTCGAAACGCAGCGCGCTAAGGGGCCGTCCATAAATGACGTCACGCTATTTTAGACGATTTTTGACCCCCCCCCCCTTCGTCACACGACGTCACAAAAAGTCAGATCCCCCCCCCTTCAAATATGACGTCACAAAACTCCCCCCCCCCCCAAAAAAATATAAAACATGCTTCAAATAGTATTAAACTATTGTCATTTTGTGCGTATTTAACGTGGCGCTGCACTCTGATGTAGGAGAAAACATTTATTAAAAAGTCTATTTAATTAAGTAGAACGTGTTGTCTATATTTAAAGTTGCGCATTTTGATGTAACGTCACATCTCACCCCCCCCCTCGTCACACATCGTCACAAATGTCTGACTCCCCCCCCCCCCCTAGGTGCGTGACGTCATTTATGGACAGCCCGAACCGCTCCACTACCGCTCATCCTCAATCCTCCATCATCCTCGGTAGCAGCCAGGGTCAATCCACTGCTGGATGATGATCAATGTGATGATGTCTTGAGCCTGCGAGATGTCAACTACCTCGCTCGGTGTGCAGGAGGTCGTGGGTTCGAGCCCAACAATTTAAACTTATAAGTGAATTCAATAAACAGTCGTCTTCGTGGAACGGATTAAAGGCTTAACCGCGCTTCTACTGGTACTGAAGAAGAAACGGTGATGGCTGGAGAAATAATACATAAGTGATATTAAAGAGAATTTTTTTTTTAAAACACACTTTAATGAAATGTACCGTACTAGTAATGGAAGAACTCCACGACTCCAGGAAGTGGCCCCGAAGCTCGCCACAACGTAAGGGACCGTGGTCATTTACAGCCAACGTCAGTTGAGCGTGGACAATTAGACCCAAGCCGAAACATGACAAATAAAAAAGAATGTTTAAAAATATATGTTTTTCATGATATAATATAGTATTGTCATCAGTAAGACATAAATATACCAAGTTTGCAGTCGATACCACATTGGAAAGTGGGTAAAAATTGAGTTACAAGATTTGAGGATACGACAACAGACAGAGTTGATAGAAAGTGTGTAATATAAAAAAGGTCAAACTTCTAGATCACTCGAGGTTTTGCCTTTGTACTGTTCGCCCATGGCGTTGTTCTCTAGCCTGACATTGGTGATGTAAGGCCACAAAGACGGTTTCCTGCCTCTGGTGTAAGGCCAATCAGTTTGCACCATCTATAATGATCTTACAGCATATCCATGTTTCCATGTTCTCACCACAAGTCCCGTGTCTGGTTAATGCAGTAACTTTATTCCTTGCAAGAGATATCTCTTTGGTGTTAGAACATCTTAACACCTCCGGTTTTATTGCCAGAAAGGGTAAAACCTATTATTTGTTATACTTTGAAACTGGCAAAAAGGTCCCGTGATACCTCAAGACCAGTGGTTCTTAACCTGGGGTACGAGACATGGGCAGAGGTTTTTTTTTAAGGTAAATAATCGAAAACACAAATTAAGCACGGCACGGTAGTACAGCAACTACCTTGCATCGTCAATTTCAGTTGAGTTTATTTTGATGTACCCTGTCAGGCCAGAAGCTCTGAAAGTCGAGTTTCGGCAACATCAACACCGACACGGCTTCTCCCGACAAACGCAACACGTCACCGTAAAACACATTGTCCTGCGGAGGGAGCTGGTAGGAACGTTGGGTTGCTCGGTCAATGGCCTGCAGGGTCAACGGCGGCGTGGTGTATTCCGCAAATATGCCCGACTGTGAGGGCGGGCACAAGCCGGCATGAGTAGGTTAAACGTTGAGTTTTATAAGGGCACCACGGGGTGACCAGCCCCTCCCCACCCTCCCCACCCAGCCCCTCCCAGCCCCACCCTCCCCACCCAGCCCCTCCCCACCCTCCCCTCCCCTCCCAAACCCACCCAGCCCCTCCACTCCTCTCTCCACCCAGCCCCACCCCTCCGATTTTTGGATGCACGACGGACGGACACAATAATCCCCTGTGGGCTGGTGTAACCAGGAGGTTCCTACCAGTAATACATCAATAATAAATAATGACGGATAAGAGAAGGAAAAAATTCCAGCTTAGCAAATCATAATCGCAAGAGCACAATTATCTTAAAAACTAAAATCTAATTACCACGCTGTATCTCTAAAAAAAATACGAATGTAAATCTTCCGCAGTAATTATAACGCAGATTGGGCCTCAAACACGGTGGCGAGGAATACAAAGTGCACAGCTTCCATAAAGACCGCCTTGTAAACAACGCACACACACACAGTGGTCTCGTACAGGCAAATAACATTTACATCTCTCTCGACTACCTTATCATGGAACTTTTTTGTTGCCGGTATCAAAGTATGAAAATAAGAGTAGATTAAATCTTGACCTAAAGCTTTCGTGACTGCAGGAATTCATATTCTTTGGGTCTTTCGGTAAAGTCACGTTGATAGGTTCAAAGAAAATAGCAAAAAAACTTCGACGTTTCGATCGCAACACAAGCGATCGTCATTAGGAGGACAAAACACGTAGCTTTTTATTTTCTTTCAACCTATCTACGTGACTTTACCGAAAGACCCAAAGAAAATAAGAGTAGGTGTTTACCCTTTCTGGCAATACAAAAAATCCAGGTGTTGTGTTAAGATGTTTAAACACCTGTAGTGGATTTAACTGAGTTGCAGACTTTCTCTTTGGAGGCAACACATTAGCACAAAAGGGTTACTGCCCTCCAACCAGATAACCTATGGTGGTGGTGGACCACCAGGCTAACTTCGCTAACACACGAGGAGTTTAGCTTTCACGAACTGGACCCAGGCTTGGGTCCTCGCCACGTGTTGGTGACTTCTTCTTGGACGACGTAGAACGTAGACAGAAGATCTTCAGGTGACCGTAGCAACGCTGAACCCCGCTCCCTGTGGGGACCCCGCTGATAGGCTCCCGGGCCGGGGCCCCGCCCTTGGCCCCGCCCTTGGCCACAGCCCACCTTCGAGAGAGCTCTGTGTCTCCCTCTCTCTCAACCTTTCCCGTCGGATCTTATCCAGTCACGTGACCACCCCTAGCCCCCACCTCGGGCCCTGCGTAGATCTTACTTGTCACGTGACTTCCAGGGTCAACCAGAGTGCCAGTGGCCTGGGGTAACCTCATCCCCTGGCTGACACTCTCACACTCCCTCCTGTAGGGGTCAGCACTGCACGTCACGTGTGGTGCCACTGAGCGCTATCCCAGCGCTCACCGAGCCCCCTCTAGGGCTGGTACTACACCCACCTACAGGGTGTCCGCGATGACAAAGCATCGCACGCCGTGCCTCGCTAGAGCCGCATTACTGAGTGACACTCACGATGTCGCCACACACGTGGTGTCCGCGATGTGAGTACATTGCAAGCTGTGCCTCGCGAGAGCCGGCATCATGCAGTGACATCCGCGATGTCACTACACACCAAATAGAGACCTCTTGCAGGGAATGAAGTTACTGCATCAACCACACACGGTACCTGTTTTATTCAACGGGTTTACGTAACTTGATTCCACTGTTTGTCGAGGTCAAATCTTGCAGTCAACATTTCGTCCACTAACCGCTGTCCAATCAATTCCACATCGAGCACGCGTACTCAGATCCGGTGACAATGCATGCCTCTATCAATTAATTAATAAGCTACTTACATTTGTATGGACGCCTTATTATTTATATATATTTGTGTGTAGGTCAAACACGCCGCGGTCCCTAAACTGTGGAATCGGCTGGCACACAACGCAGGCGCCGCGTGACTTCTCGGCCGTGAGTTGAACGAAGTTGTGAATGAAACCGTTGTTTAAAAAAAACTTTCTTAAAGGAGTTTATTATTGCCAGAAAGAGTCAAATCTACTCTTATTTTTCATACAGCTACTTTGTTTCATCGAACGAAAATGTATTTATTACGTTATACTTTTTTAAAGATTGAGAACTAAAAGGGGTGCAAGGCTGCAGTGAAGACGAATCACCACACTGCACTGACGATCAAAACTAACAGAGGGGGTTAACAACAACACACAACGCACAAAAACCTCTGGTCTGGCAAACCCTACGGATAGGGGGCGTGACCTCTACGCTCCTCCCCCAGCAGCGGCGGTGGGCGGGGCTAACTCCCCGCCGGAAGTGACATCGCCTCGTGATTGGTCGGCTATCTCGTGACTCCCCCCCACCCTCCACGCCCCTCCCCCCGGCAGCCCCGCCCGCATCCCCGTGGGGGTGTGGGCGGGGCTATCTCCCCGCCAGAAGTGACATCGCCACGTGATTGGTCGGCGAGCTCGTGACTCCCCCCCAACCTCACCGCCCCTCCCCCCGGCAGCCCCGCCCGCATCCAGTGTGATGGGCGTGGTCATAACCTCCACGCCCCTCCCCCCGGCAGCCCCGCTCATCCCCGGGAGGGTGTGGGCGGGGCCATCTCCCCGCCAGAAGCGACATCGCCACGTGATTGGTCGGCTCGCTCGGCCACGCCCCCCCACCCTCACCGCCCCTCCCCCCGGCAGCCCCGCTCATCCCCGTGGGGGTGTGGGCGGGGCTATCTCCCCGCCGGAAGCGATGCCTCCTCGTGATTGGTCAGCGAGCTCGTGACTCCCCCCCACCCTCACCGCCCCTCCTCCCGGCAGCCCCTCTCATCCCCGTGGGGGTGTGGGCGGGGCTATCTCCCCGCCAGAAGCGACATCGCCACGTGATTGGTCAACGAGCTCGTAACCCCCCACCCTCACCGCCCCTCCCCCCGGCAGCCCCGCTCATCCCCGTGGGGGTGTGGGCGGGGCCATCTCCCCGCCAGAAGCGATGCCTCCACGTGATTGGTCGGCTCGGCTCGCTCGGCCACGCCCCCCCCACCACCCTCACCGCCCGAAGTTGCAGCCGGCTGCTAACGGGAAGAGCCGGCAGGTTCATTTGGCCTTGATCGGCACTAGCCAATCAACGATCAATTGAGATTGATATTGATTACAGGATAATCGAACGAGGAGAGGCTGTGGGTAACTCGGCTTCGTATCACACGGGTTCGGGCGGGATCATCGAAGGGCACGGCTCGGCACGGCTCGGCACGGCACGGATATTCATTCAAAGTGGAGGGAGCCGCGCTTCAGTGACCCGGGCCCCCGCAGGAGGTCAGGGGGGTCAGGGGAGGTCAGGGGGGGTCAGGGGGCTTCTAGTCGAGTTGCAGTTTCGCTAACGCGGTGGTCAATAATTGTCCGGCGCAGAGTTTAATTGGCCAGGAGCAGGGGCAGGGCGGGGAGGCGCGACCCCAACTCGCTCGGACCTGCGGCAGCTGGAGAACGGGGGGGGGGGGGCAGCTGGAGAAGAGGGGGGGGGGCAGCAGCTGGAGGGGGGGGCAGTAGGAGAAGGGGGGGGCTAGAGAAGGGGGGGGGCTAGAGAAGGGGGGGGGCGGCAGCTGGAGGGGGGGCAGTTGGAGAAGGGGGGGGGGCTAGAGAAGGGGGGGGGCAGCTGGAGAGGGGGGGGCAGCTGGAGAAGGGGGGGGGGCTAGAGAAGGGGGGGGGGCAGCTGGAGGGGAGGGGGCAGCAGCTGGAGGGGAGGCAGCTGGAGAAGGGGGGCAGCAGAAGGGGAGCGTGCAGCAGCAGCGAGAGAGGGAGGGAGGGAGTGAGTGAGAGGACGGCAGAGTAGGGGGTGCCACGAGGGGTCCAGGCGAGGGAGGTATAAGGGCAGCAGCGGAGGGCAGCACAGAGGCGGCAGGTGGTGGCACTCTCGGCCATGGACACGACGCACAAGTTGGAGCGACCCAACCCGCTGCATCGCGCCAACCTTGTCTCCAGGTTGTGCTTCTGGTGAGAACTGCACCCCCCCCCCTAGGTCCACTCAGCCATTAATGAGTACTCTACCCGGTGTTGTGTGCGTGATGAACATCAGCGCTGGGGAGACAAAGTCGGCCGGGCAGACGCGCGTGGTGAGCTGAGTGATGTGAATTCTAGTGATGTTAGTGAAGGACTGGAGAGCTGAGTGAAGTGAATTATAGTGATGTTATAGAAGTGCTAGAGAGATGAGTGATGTGAATTCTAGTGTTGTTAGTGAAGGACGAGAGAGCTGAGTGATGTGAATTATAGTGATGTTATAGAAGGGCTAGAGAGCTGAGTGATGTGAATTCTAGTGATGTTATAGAAGTGCTAGAGAGCTGAGTGATGTGAATTATAGTGATGTTCTAGAAGGGCTAGAGAGCTGAATGAGTGATGTTAAACTATAGTGTTGTTCTGGAAGGGCGAGAGAGCTGAGTGATGTGAATTCTAGTGATGTTATAGAAGGGCGAGAGAGCTGAGTGATGTGAATTCGAGTGATGTTATAGAAGGGCGAGAGAGCTGAGTGATGTGAATTATAGTGATGTTATAGAAGGGCGAGAGAGCTGAGTGATGTGAATTCGAGTGATGTTATAGAAGGGCGAGAGAGCTGAGTGATGTGAATTCGAGTGATGTTATAGAAGGGCGAGAGAGCTGAGTGATGTGAATTATAGTGATGTTATAGAAGGGCTAGAGAGCTGAGTGATGTGAATTCTAGTGATGTTCTAGAAGGGATAGAGACCTGAGTGATGTGAATTCTAGTGTTGTTCTCGAAGGGCTAGAGAGCTGAGTGAGTGATGTTAAACTATAGTGTTGTTCTGGAAGGGCGAGAGAGATGAGTGATGTGAATTCTAGTGATGTTCTAGAAGGGACAGAGAGCTGAGTGATGTGAATTATAGTGATGTTATAGAAGGGATAGAGAGATGAGTGATGTGAATTCTAGTGTTGTTCTAGAAGGGCTAGAGAGCTGAGTGATGTGAATTCCAGTGATGTTAGAGAAGGGATAGAGAGCTGAGTGATGTGAATTCTAGTGACGTTATAGAAGGGCGAGAGAGCTGAGTGATGTGAATTCTAGTGATGTTAGAGAAGGGAGAGAGAGCTGAGTGATGTGAATTCTAGTTATGTTATAGAAGGGCTAGAGAGCTGAGTGATGTGAATTCTAGTGATGTTCTAGAAGGAACAGAGAGCTGAGTGATGTGAATTCTAGTGATGTTAGAGAAGGGCTAGAGAGCGGAGTGATGTGAATTCTAGTGATGATTTAGAAGGGATAGAGAGCTGAGTGATGTGAATTCTAGTGATGTTATAGAAGTTCTAGTGAGCTGAGTGATGTGAATTCTAGTGATGTTAGAGAAGGGCTGGAGAGCTGAATGATGTGAATTCTAGTGATGATTTAGAAGGGATAGAGAGTTGAGTGATGTGAATTCTAGTGATGATTTAGAAGGGAGAGAGAGCTGAGTGATGTGAATTCTAGTGATGTTAGAGAAGGGCTAGAGAGCTGAGTGATGTGAATTCTAGTGATGTTAGAGAAGGGAGAGAGAGTTGAGTGATGTGAATTCTAGTGATGTTCTAGAAGGAACAGAGAGCTGAGTAATGTGAATTCTGGTGATGTTAGAGAAGGGCTAGAGAGCTGAGTGATGTGAATTCTAGTGATGTTAGAGAAGGGCTAGAGAGCTGAGTGATGTGAATTCTAGTGATGATTTAGAAGGGATAGAGAGCTGAGTGATGTGAATTCTAGTGATGTTAGAGAAGGGAGAGAGAGCTGAGTGAGTAATGTGAATTCTAGTGATGTTCTAGAAGGAACAGAGAGCTGAGTAATGTGAATTCTGGTGATGTTAGAGAAGGGCTAGAGAGCTGAGTGATGTGAATTCTAGTGATGTTAGAGAAGGGATAGAGAGCTGAGTGATGTGAATTCTAGTGATGTTATAGAAGGGCGAGAGAGCTGAGTGATGTGAATTCTAGTGATGTTAGAGAAGGGCTAGAGAGCTGAGTGATGTGAATTCTAGTGTTGTTATAGAAGGGAGAGAGAGCTGAATGAGTAATGTTAAACTATAGTGTTGTTCTGGAAGGGTGAGAGAGATGAGTGATGTGAATTCTAGTGATGTTATAGAAGGGCGAGAGAGCTGAGTGATGTGAATTCTAGTGATGTTATAGAAGGGAGAGAGAGAGCTGAGTGATGTGAATTCTAGTGATGTTATAGAAGTGCTAGAGAGCTGAGTGATGTGAATTCTAGTGATGTTCTAGAAGGGCGAGAAAGCTGAGTGATGTGAATTCTAGTGATGTTATAGAAGTTCTAGAGACCTAAGTGATGTGAATTCTAGTGATGTTCTAAAAGGGACAGAGAGCTGAGTGATGTGAATTCTAGTGATGTTATAGAAGTGTTAGAGAGCTGAGTGATGTGAATTCTAGTGTTGTTGTAGAAGGGCGAGAGAGCTGAGTGATGTGAATTCTAGTGATGTTAGAGAAGGGATAGAGAGCTGAGTGATGTGATATTAAACTATAGTGTTGTTCTCGACGGGCGAGAGAGATGAGTGATTGATGTGAATTTAAACTATGTGCATGACGCTCCCGCGGGTCATTCTTACGAACGCGACGCCCGATCCAGGACAACATTAAACGCAGGGTGCTCTGGTCACGGCAGGCGCGGTACGCATTGCTGCTTATTGCATAATCTCTACAAGTTGTCCTCGGAGAGTTCACGAGCTTCGTTAACTGTTAACCTGCACGGTCACTCATTTTGTGGCTGCCTTGTCAGAATGAGAATGTTAATTGATGCTGGAGAAATCCGATGAGCTGCGAAGAAGCTCTTTAGATGATCTTTTCTGCGCCCTAGAAAACGTAAGCCGAGTCTCGTGGCTGGTTGCCAGGAGGGTCCTGCTCCACACCGATTTTAAATGTTGCATCTTTAGCTACGGGGAGGAGGAAACCCGTGAGAGAGAGAACACAAACGCCTCCACACACGAGGAGAGGGAAAAGCAGGCGCCCGCGTCGGGAATCGAACCCAGTTGCCACCCAGTGATGGCCTCGAAGCGCACCTAGCCTGGCACGAGCGCAGTGCGGCGACGTCCACGCCACTCGGTCGTGAGCGTCAGTTTTCCCTGCGTCTCTTTGCGCGTGTGGGGAGCGGTGGCGCAGTGGTTGGCGCAATTCCGCTGTGATATTGCCACAATTCCTTTGACGCCTCTAGGTAGACTCGGCCACAAATGAGTACCCGGTACAGTGTGTCAATATCAGCACTCGGGAAACAAAGGCGGTCGAGCGTGGTGTTGGCGAACCACGCGGCCTTCAGAGGCGCTCGCTAACACCACTTGCCCCAAGAGTCTGTTCAGGCTACACGGGTGAGCTTTGTCTTTGCGGGTGTGTGGGTGCCACCCACCCCTCGTGTGCCGTGTCGGCCTTCACAGGTGCTCACTGACAGCACTTGCCCCAAGAGTCTGTTCAGGCTATACGGGGGAGCTTTGTCTTTGCGGGTGTGTGGGTGCCACCACCCCTCGTGTGCCGTGTCGGCCTTCACAGGTGCTCACTGACAGCACTTGCCCCAAGAGTCTGTTCAGGCTATACGGGGGAGCTTTGTCTTTGCGTGTGTGTGGGTGCCACCACCCCTCGTGTGCCGTGCCGGCCTTCACAGGTGCTCACTGACAGCACTTGCCCCAAGAGTCTGTTCAGGCTACACGGGTGAGCTTTGTCTTTGCGTGTGTGTGGGTGCCACCACCCCTCGTGTGCCGTGTCGGCCTTCACAGGTGCTCACTGACAGCACTTGCCCCAAGAGTCTGTTCAGGCTACACGGGTGAGCTTTGTCTTTGCGGGTGTGTGGGTGCCACCACCCCTCGTGTGCCGTGTCGGCCTTCACAGGTGCTCACTGACAGCACTTGCCCCAAGAGTCTGTTCAGGCTACACGGGGGAGCTTTGTCTTTGCGGGTGTGTGGGTGCCACCCACCCCTCGTGTGCCGTGTCGGCCTTCACAGGTGCTCACTGACAGCACTTGCCCCAAGAGTCTGTTCAGGCTACACGGGTGAGCTTTGTCTTTGCGGGTGTGTGGGTGCCACCCACCCCTCGTGTGCCGTGTCGGCCTTCACAGGTGCTCACTGACAGCACTTGCCCCAAGAGTCTGTTCAGGCTACACGGGTGAGCTTTGTCTTTGCGGGTGTGTGGGTGCCACCCACCCCTCGTGTGCCGTGTCGGCCTTCACAGGTGCTCACTGACAGCACTTGCCCCAAGAGTCTGTTCAGGCTATACGGGTGAGCTTTGTCTTTGCGGGTGTGTGGGTGCCACCACCCCTCGTGTGCCGTGTCGGCCTTCACAGGTGCTCACTGACAGCACTTGCCCCAAGAGTCTGTTCAGGCTACACGGGTGAGCTTTGTCTTTGCGTGTGTGTGGGTGCCACCACCCCTCGTGTGCCGTGTCGGCCTTCACAGGTGCTCACTGACAGCACTTGCCCCAAGAGTCTGTTCAGGCTACACGGGTGAGCTTTGTCTTTGCGGGTGTGTGGGTGCCACCACCCCTCGTGTGCCGTGTCGGCCTTCACAGGTGCTCACTGACAGCACTTGCCCCAAGAGTCTGTTCAGGCTACACGGGTGAGCTTTGTCTTTGCGGGTGTGTGGGTGCCACCACCCCTCGTGTGCCGTGTCGGCCTTCACAGGTGCTCACTGACAGCACTTGCCCCAAGAGTCTGTTCAGGCTACACGGGTGAGCTTTGTCTTTGCGGGTGTGTGGGTGCCACCCACCCCTCGTGTGCCGTGTCGGCCTTCACAGGTGCTCACTGACAGCACTTGCCCCAAGAGTCTGTTCAGGCTACACGGGTGAGCTTTGTCTTTGCGTGTGTGTGGGTGCCACCACCCCTCGTGTGCCGTGTCGGCCTTCACAGGTGCTCACTGACAGCACTTGCCCCAAGAGTCTGTTCAGGCTACACGGGTGAGCTTTGTCTTTGCGGGTGTGTGGGTGCCACCCACCCCTCGTGTGCCGTGTCGGCCTTCACAGGTGCTCACTGACAGCACTTGCCCCAAGAGTCTGTTCAGGCTACACGGGTGAGCTTTGTCTTTGCGTGTGTGTGGGTGCCACCCACCCCTCGTGTGCCGTGTCGGCCTTCACAGGTGCTCACTGACAGCACTTGCCCCAAGAGTCTGTTCAGGCTATACGGGTGAGCTTTGTCTTTGCGTGTGTGTGGGTGCCACCACCCCTCGTGTGCCGTGTCGGCCTTCACAGGTGCTCACTGACAGCACTTGCCCCAAGAGTCTGTTCAGGCTACACGGGTGAGCTTTGTCTTTGCGGGTGTGTGGGTGCCACCACCCCTCGTGTGCCGTGTCGGCCTTCACAGGTGCTCACTGACAGCACTTGCCCCAAGAGTCTGTTCAGGCTACACGGGTGAGCTTTGTCTTTGCGGGTGTGGGTGCCACCCACCCCTCGTGTGCCGTGTCGGCCTTCACAGGTGCTCACTGACAGCACTTGCCCCAAGAGTCTGTTCAGGCTACACGGGTGAGCTTTGTCTTTGCGGGTGTGGGTGCCACCCACCCCTCGTGTGCCGTGTCGGCCTTCACAGGTGCTCACTGACAGCACTTGCCCCAAGAGTCTGTTCAGGCTATACGGGTGAGCTTTGTCTTTGCGGGTGTGTGGGTGCCACCCACCCCTCGTGTGCCGTGTCGGCCTTCACAGGTGCTCACTGATAGCACTTGCCCCAAGAGTCTGTTCAGGCTATACGGGGGAGCTTTGTCTTTGCGGGTGTGTGGGTGCCACCCACCCCTCGTGTGCCGTGTCGGCCTTCACAGGTGCTCACTGACAGCACTTGCCCCAAGAGTCTGTTCAGGCTATACGGGGGAGCTTTGTCTTTGCGGGTGTGTGGGTGCCACCCACCCCCTCGTGTGCCGTGTCGGCCTTCACAGGTGCTCACTGACAGCACTTGCCCCAAGAGTCTGTTCAGGCTACACGGGTGAGCTTTGTCTTTGCGGGTGTGGGTGCCACCACCCCTCGTGTGCCGTGTCGGCCTTCACAGGTGCTCACTGACAGCACTTGCCCCAAGAGTCTGTTCAGGCTATACGGGGGAGCTTTGTCTTTGCGTGTGTGTGGGTGCCACCCACCCCTCGTGTGCCGTGTCGGCCTTCACAGGTGCTCACTGACAGCACTTGCCCCAAGAGTCTGTTCAGGCTATACGGGGGAGCTTTGTCTTTGCGTGTGTGTGGGTGCCACCCACCCCCTCGTGTGCCGTGTCGGCCTTCACAGGTGCTCACTGACAGCACTTGCCCCAAGAGTCTGTTCAGGCTACACGGGTGAGCTTTGTCTTTGCGTGTGTGTGGGTGCCACCCACCCCTCGTGTGCCGTGTCGGCCTTCACAGGTGCTCACTGACAGCACTTGCCCCAAGAGTCTGTTCAGGCTACACGGGTGAGCTTTGTCTTTGCGTGTGTGTGGGTGCCACCCACCCCCTCGTGTGCCGTGTCGGCCTTCACAGGTGCTCACTGACAGCACTTGCCCCAAGAGTCTGTTCAGGCTATACGGGGGAGCTTTGTCTTGTTGACACCACTTGCCCTGACACTACACAGATGGGGGGGGGGGGGGGGGTTTGGCACTCGCCCGAACACTTTGTACGTTACCACTGCGTCACCCTGGCGACGGAGAGCACGGGAGAGAGTGGGAGA
>NC_083835.1:9410660-9428160 GCF_015708825.2 Lethenteron reissneri
GTCACCAGTCACCAGCCACCAGTCACCAGCCACCAGGCACCAGGCACCAGTCACCCGGCACCAGGCACCCGGCACCAGGCACCCGCACCAGTCACCCTCACCATCACCCGTCACCCGGCCCCAGTCACCAGTCCCCGGCACCATCACCAGTCACCAGTCACCAGTCACCATCACCAGTCACCATCACCAGTCACCCAGCACCAGTCCCAGTCACCAGTCACCAGTCACCCGGCACCATTCACCAGTCACCCGCACCAGTCACCCAGTCCCAGTCACCATCACCCGGCACCAGTCACCAGTCACCAGTCACCCAGTCACCAGTCATCCACACCCACCAGGTGCACCATTCACCAGTCACCAATCACCAGTCACCCGCACCAGTCACCAGTCACCAGTCACCCCGCACCAGTCACCAGTCACCAGTCACCCGCACCAGTCACCAGTCACCCGGCACCAGTCACCATCACCCGGCACCAGTCACCAGTCACCCGGCACCAGTCCACAGTCACCAGTCACCAGTCACCCGCCCAGTCACCAGTCACCAGTCACCAGGCACCAGTCACCAGGCACCAGTCACCAGTCACCCGGCACCAGTCACCCGCACCATCACCCGGCACCAGTCCACCGGCCCAGTCACCCGGCACCAGTTCACCCGCACCAGTCACCAGGCACCAGGCACCAGTCACCAGTCACCAGTCACCAGGCCCAGTCCCAGTCACCACCGGCACCAGTCACCAGTCACCCGCACCAGTCACCCGGCACCAGTCACCCGCACCAGTCACCCGGCACCATCCCCGGCACCAGTCACACCCGCACCAGCACCCGGCACCATCCACCCGGCACCAGTCACCCGGCACCCGGCACCAGTCACCAGGCACCAGTCACCCGGCACCAGTCCCCAGTCACCAGTCCACCCGGCACCATTCACCAGGCACCAGTCCACCCGGCACCAGTCACCAGTCACCCGGCACCAGGCACCAGTCACCCGCACCAGCCACCAGTCACCCGGCACCAGTCACCAGTCACCAGGCACCAGGCACCAGTCACCCGGCACCAGCACCAGTCCCCAGTCACCCAGTCACCCGGCACCAGTCACCAGTCACCCGGCACCAGTCACCATCACCAGACACCAGTCACCATCACCCGCACCAGTCACCAGTCACCAGTCACCAGTCACCAGTCCACCCGCACCAGTCACCATCACCAGACACCAGTCACCAGTCACCCGGCACCAGTCACCAGTCACCAGTCACCATCACCAGGCACCATCACCAGGCACCAGTCACCAGGCACCAGTCACCAGTCACCAGTCCCCAGTCCCCGCACCAGTCACCCGTCACCAGGCACCAGTCACCAGTCACCCGGCACCAGTCACCAGTCACCCGCACCAGTCCCCAGTCACCAGTCACCAGTCACCATCACCCGGCACCCGCACCAGTCACCAGTCACCAGTCCCATCACCCGGCACCAGTCACCATCACCAGTCCCCAGGCACCAGTCACCAGTCCCCAGTCACCAGTCACCAGACCGGCACCAGTCACCATTCACCAGGCACCAGTCACCAGTCACCCGGCACCAGGCACCAGTCACCAGTCACCCGGCACCAGTCACCAGGCACCAGTCACCAGGCACCAGTCACCAGTCACCATCACCAGGCACCAGTCACCAGTCACCCGGCCACCAGTCACCAGTCACCAGTCACCATCACCAGTCACCCGCACCAGGCACCAGTCACCAGTCACCAGTCACCCGCACCAGGCACCAGTCACCAGTCACCAGTCACCCGGCACCCGGCACCAGGCACCATCACCATCCCAGTCACCAGTCACCCTCACCATCCATTCACCAGTCACCAGTCCCCCGGCACCAGTCACCAGTCACCAGGCACCAGTCACCAGTCACCCGGCACCAGTCACCAGTCACCAGTCACCAGTCACCAGTCACCCGGCACCAGTCACCAGTCACCAGTCACCAGTCACCAGTCACCGGCACCAGTCACCAGTCACCAGTCACCCGGCACCAGGCACCATCACCAGGCACCAGTCACCCGGCACCAGTCACCAGACACCAGTCCCGCAGTCACCCGCACCAGTCACCAGTCACCAGTCCCAGTCACCCGGCACCAGTCACCAGTCACCTCACCAGTCACCCTCACCAGTCACCCGTCACCAGTCACCAGTCACCAGTCCCCCGGCACCAGTCACCAGTCCACCAGTCACCAGTCACCCGGCACCATCACCCCACCAGTCACCCGTCACCAGTCCACCCGGCACCAGCACCCGGCACCAGTCACCCGTCACCAGTCACCCGCACCAGTCACCAGTCACCAGTCACCAGTTCACCAGCACCATTCACCAGTCACCAGTCACCAGTCACCCGCACCAGTCACCATCACCAGTCACCAGGCACCAGGCACCAGTCACCCCGCACCAGTCACCAGTCACCATCACCCGGCACCAGTCACCAGTCACCCGGCACCAGTCACCATCACCAGTCACCAGGCACCAGTCACCAGTCACCAGTCACCCGCACCAGTCACCAGTCACCAGTCACCATCACACCGTCACCCGTCCCCCGGCACCAGTCACCAGTCACCATCACCAGTCACCAGGCACCAGTCACCAGTCACCAGTCACCCGCACCAGTCACCTCCCCAGTCCCACCCGCACCAGTCACCAGTCACCAGTCACCAGTCACCCGGCACCATTCACCCCGCACCAGTCACCAGTCACCATCACCCGCACCAGTCACCAGTCCCAGTCACCAGTCACCAGTCCCCCTGCACCATCACCCGGCACCAGTCACCCGGCACCAGTCACCCGGCACCAGGCACCCGGCACCAGTCACCAGCGGCACCAGTCACCCGGCACCAGTCCCATCACCATCACCATCACCAGGCACCAGTCACCAGTCCACCAGTCACCAGTCACCCACCCGCACCCGTCACCAGTCACCAGTCACCAGTCCCCAGGCACCAGTCACCAGTCACCAGTCACCCGGCACCAGTCACCAGTCACCCGCACCAGTCACCATCACCCCGCACCAGTCACCAGTCACCATCACCAGGCACCAGTCACCAGTCACCAGTCACCCGCACCAGTCACCATCACCAGTTCACCAGTCACCCAGTCACCCGTCACCCGTCACCCGTCACCCTCACCCGTCACCCGTCACCAGTTCACCATCACCAGTCACCCGTCACCAGGCCCAGTCACCAGTCCACCAGTCACCCGGCACCAGTCACCAGTCACCCGGCACCAGTCACCAGTCACCCGGCACCAGTCACCAGTCACCAGGCACCAGTCACCAGTCACCAGTCACCCGGCACCAGTCACCAGTCACCAGTCACCCGGCACCAGTCACCAGTCACCCGGCACCAGTCACCATCACCAGTCACCAGTCACCAGTCACCCAGCACCAGTCACCAGTCACCATCACCCGGCACCAGTCACCAGTCACCCGCACCAGTCACCAGTCACCAGTCACCATCACCCCGCACCAGTCACCATCACCATCACCATTCACACCCGCACCAGCACCATTCACCATCACCAGTCACCCGTCACCAGTCACGCACCAGTCACCCGGCACCAGTCACCAGTCACCAGTCACCCGGCACCAGTCACCAGTCACCCGGCACCAGTCACCAGTCACCCGGCACCAGTCACCATCACCCGGCACCAGTCACCAGTCACCAGTCACCAGTCACCCGGCACCAGTCACCAGTCACCAGTCACCCGGCACCAGTCACCCGGCACCAGTCACCAGGCACCAGGCACCAGTCACACCGGCACCATCACCAGTCCCCCGGCACCAGTCACCAGTCACCAGTCACCAGCACAGCCGCACCAGTCACCCGGCACCATCACCCGCACCAGTCACCCCGGCACCAGTCACCCGCCCAGTCACCCCGGCACCAGTCACCCGTCACCAGTCACCCGGCACCAGTCACCAGTCACCAGGCACCAGTCACCAGTCACCAGTCACCAGGCACCAGTCACCAGTCACCCGGCACCAGTCACCATCACACGCACCACGCACCCGGCACCATCACCCGCACCAGTCACCCGGCACAGTCACCCGTGCACCAGTCACCCGGCACCAGTCACCCGCACCAGTCACCCGCACCAGCACCCGGCACCAGTCACCCGGCACCATCACCCGTCACCCGGCACCAGTCACCGGCACGTCACCAGTCACCAGTCACCCGTCACCCGGCACCGTCACCAGTCACCAGTCACCGGCACCAGTCACCAGTCACCAGTCACCCGGCACCAGTCACCAGGTCACCAGTCACCCCGGCACCATCCCCCCCCCCCCAGGGGGCACCAGTCACCAGTCACCGGCACCAGTCACCAGTCACCCGGCACCAGTCACCAGTCACCAGTCACCAGTCACCAGTCACCCGGCACCAGGCACCAGTCACCAGTCACCAGTCACCCGGCACCAGTCACCAGTCACCCGGCACCAGTCACCAGTCACCAGTCACCAGGCACAGTCACCCGGCACCAGTCACCGGCACCAGTCACCCGGCACCAGTCACCCGGCACCAGTCACCCGGCACCAGTCACCCGGCACCAGTCACCCGGCACCAGGCACCCGGCACCAGTCACCCGGCACCAGGCACCCGGCACCAGTCACGGCACCAGGCACCCGGCACCAGTCACCCGGCACCAGTCACCCGGCACAGCCACCCGGCACCAGGCACCCGGCAGCACACTGGCTATCACCCCTTCCAGCAACGCATCCGGCCCATGCTCTCTCTCGCTCGCACGCTCGCTCGCCCACAGCAATCGATTTGACAACGATCGACTAATCCATAATAGAGGTTGTTTTATTGGGCGAGCTCGCGTAAATAGAAACATGTGTCGTTAAACCCGCCACCACCCGACACAGCCAACTAGTAAGTAAACAGAACGTGGCCAATTCAACACAGCGGTTGTGTGTTGGAGAGCCAAGCCACAACAGTTACAATCTGAGTACCGCGACGTTTCGCCAGTAATTACAACCAGCTTCATCAGGCGACAGCCAGACTTGTGCTCGCTGCTTAGATAGTCACCGTCACACGCAGTCATCGTTACAACGAATCTGTCGCACGATGTGTACAGCGTGGTGAAGTATGGTCAAAACTACCCCCACCCAGCCCCACCCAGCCCCACTCACCCCCACCCCCACCCCGACCCACCCCCACCCACCCCCACCCACCCCCACCCACCCACCCACTCCGACCCACCCACCCCCACCCACCCACCCACTCCGACCCACCCACCCCCACCCACCCCCACCCACCCCCACCCCACCCACCCCACCCACCCCCCACCCCACCCACCCCACTCCGACCCCACCACCCACCCACTCCGACCCACCCACCCACCCCCACCCACCCCCACCCACCCCCACCCACACCAACCCACCCCACACCCACCCCCACCCACCCCACCCACCCCCACCGACCACCACCCATCCACCACCCCCCCCACCACCACCCACCCCTACCAACACCCACTCCCACGACCCCCACCCACCCCCCCCACCACCACCCACCCCCACCCCCCCCACCCCCCCCACCCACCCCCTTGATTATCTGGACGAGCGGTGGGAGGAGGAGGCCTTCATCCAGCAGCGGATTGCCGAACAACATCGCCGCGAGCGCCGTGAGCGACACACAAAAAGAGGAGAGAGAGATGACAATTTAAATTGAAATGACAATCCGCGTGAAGAGAGCGACAAAGTGGAATAACCAGAAACGCGAGGGTGGAAGTGTAAATAGTGATGATAAATGCAATTATACGGAATACAAAGTGCCACGTGGGTTCTCCCACGGTGGGTCACTGCCACCTCCTCGCGAGAGACGTCCATTTAAACTAAAACTACATCTTTTATTTTAGCAGGTAAGGGGCCCCGACTGAGACAAGTAGCTGTCACAAATGATCGCTCGACGAGTACGTGGCTTGTCGTCATCGTTGCGTGGAAATGTCGAGCAGCAGCCAAAACCTGCGAGCGCACGGTGACGTTGATTCTAAACGGGGAGGGAAAACCCGGAGGACCCGGAGAAAAATCCACGCGACCACGGGGAGAGAGAGAGAGAGACACCGCAGGCTCCAAATATACAGCAGCAGCAGCAGGCATCGTCAGGGTTGGGATGGAACCCACGACCTCCTGCACACCAGGCGAGGTAGTCAACATCTCCCAGCCACCGTGATGATGAGAGAGAGACGCAAACTTCAAATATCCAGCAGGCATCGTCAGGGTTGGGGATTGAAGCCGCGACCTCCTGCATACCAGGCGAGGTAGTCAACATCTCTCTACAGTAGCGCCCCTGCCCCCCCCCCAACGTGGAAGAGTAGGCCAATAGACCTTATAGAGGGGAGCCACTTTCTCTCCCACGAGAGCTCCCTCGAGTGTAGGCCGCTTCCACCGGCGGTGGCTACGCCTTTGCCTTCAAGGCGTGCGGATTGCCCCATTCCCCCATGGCCCCCACCCCTCGACCCCCCACCAACCTGAGGTTGAACTTCGAACCCCAGGGTGCCGAGTCACCGCGTGGGCTGACGGCGCGGGACGCGTGCGCGGTGCGCTGCGTGTGAACTCGCAACCGGCGGTCCTCCCGGAGCGCCAGCGCGGTGCGCTGCTCATGTGACTCTCCTCGGCTGGCCTGTGAAGGCCGCCGCCCTCGTGAGATGGACGGGAAGGGCGGCTGTCGGCGGCTGTGACCACGCATGCCCAGCCGCCTTTGTCTCCCCCCACCCCGGACATTAACACAAAAGTCAAAGTGTCTCCGTGTAGCCGACACAGACAGTTTGGGGCAAGTGCTGTTTGCGACCACATAATGAAGGCCGGCTCAACAACAACTTCAACAACCACAACTTCAACAACCACAACAACGACAACGAGCCGCAAGTCAAGGCTAAGTGTTGGTGATGTCACCACGGTGCTTGTGCCAGGCTAGGTGCCCACCCTAAGGCAACGTGAGGTGTGGAAGGCTCGCTTACAGGAGATTCTGACAGATGCACCAGCTGTACCCACTGCTGTGCTAACTCGCTGCGTTTTTAATCTGCCCGACGCTCCGAGCGTTGTTGTGAGCATCGCTCCTCCACCCTCCTCTGTTGCTGGAGGGCGACTGCCTCCAACTGCCCAGCAGCAGCAGCAGCGTCCTTCACGAGCCTCCTCCTCCACAGAGACCGATCTTGACGCCACCGGTACCAGTCTTTGACAAGTCCACTCAGCTCCACATGACGCATCAGTCCCATCTCATCTCCAGCCCGTGCCGCGCCCGTTCAGCCCCCTCGATGCGGCCAAACAAGCTGCTTGGGCATGCGGTGGCTGGGTATGCGGGCTACGTGACCCAGCCAAACGCAGCCTTGCATGCCGGAGGAGCTTACCGATGATGGGACCGAGTCCAGATCTGTCAAGAGTCTGTGAATCTCCTCCCTCGCACAACCCAGCCTGGTGGTTGGTTAACCCAGCGTGGATATGTAGTAGGCAGGACCAGTCTGGGTGTTATGGTGGGGGCAGGTGCGGGGCTTCCTCTTTAAAGGGCTCCACGTTTCGCAAGCGCACGGATGAGCGAGGAAATTCCGAGCCGTAGCCGAGAAAGGCCCCGTGACTTCGTGTGTGGAGAGATGGGGCGGGCGGGCGGGCGGGCTCCTTGCCTCCGCACGGCATCGCTTTACGCTGCTGGATGGCAACATGACGCCTCTCTGCTCGCCTTTTGTTGTGAAGCCGCTCCACTGCTCAGCTGGAAGTGGTCACGAGAGCACGTGGCCATGGGTTGGAATTCAAACATTGGAGAGTGGATGGGTGGTGATGGGGGGGGGGTGATGGGGGGTGATGTGGGGGTGAGGTAATGGGGGGGGGGGGTGATGTGGGGGTGGAGTTGTTTGATGACAAACACCTCCACCCCCCCTGTAGGTGATTTGTTTTTGGTGGGGTTGGGAGAACGGCCCCAGCCATTCTGTGGCAAGTTCACACTCAGACGCACAAGACAAAGATCCCCCGTGTAGCCTGGAACAGACTGTTGGGGCAAGTGCTGTTAGTGAGGAGCACCTATGAAGGGCTGGCACTGTGGCACACGAGGGGGTGGGTGGCCAGCACCACGCCCGGCCGCCTTTGTCTCCCCATTGTTAAATTTTGCACGTACAAAAAGACATGCACGACACGCATGCCCACAACAACACCAACAGCTGTCATTCACCACTAATTAGTAGCGGTGACGTCACCACGGCGCCTGTGCCAGGCCTGGTGCACTTTGAGGCCACGTGAAGTGTCAAAGGCTCGCCTACGGGAGGTCTCGGGACAGACCCAGCAGGTGCCAGGAGTTGACCGACTGAGATGACCGGCCGATGCACCACCTGTGCCCCACACTGTACCAACTCGCTGTATTTTAGCCGCCCGGCAGTTCCGCTCGTTGTTGTGAGCGTCGCTCCTCCGCCCTCCGCTATTGCTGGAGGGCGACTGCCTCCAACTGCCCAGTAGCAGCGACCTTCACGAGCCTCCTCCACCGAGGCCGATCTTGACGCCGCTGGTTCCAGTATACACACATTCACTTCACGAAGATAACAATCCCCTGCTTGTACATTCTTGAGATGAGGGCTGTTAGCCAGCACCTATAATAAACATGCAAACACATAAAAACCTCGTGCCCGGCTAGGTGCACTTTGAACCCACGTGAAGTGTTGCTGGCAGGAGATCACAGGACGTGTGTGTGTGTTGTGGATTTACCGGCTAAGGTGATTGGCAGATGCATCAAAGATTCCCCGTTTAGCCGTAAAACAGACTGTTGGGGCGATGTTTACCACACACCGCATCGGATCATCATTGAGTTTGAGTCGACCTAGGAAGAGCGCAGGACTGGTGCAGATTCTTCACTGGTGTTGTTTGTGGCCGTGAGCCGACATCGAACTTGGGTCAAGGCCTGGGTTCATAGCGCCGCACCCACTGCTCTGCCAGCGCCTCCCATCAGCCGTGGGGGCGATCCGCTGCTGGATGGCACTCAACCCTCCCCAAGCCGCCATCTCCACCTCTCACGAGCATGCAGTGTAACCAGCAACAGTCACCACGGCACTTGTGCCAGGCTAGGTGCAGGAGGTCACGGGACAGACCCAGGTGCCGTGGGTTGACTGTTGTGCCAGGCTAGGTGCAGGAGGTCACGGGACAGACCCAGGTGCCGTGGGTTGACTCCTGTGCCAGGCTAGGTGCAGGAGGTCACGGGACAGACCCAGGTGCCGTGGGTTGACTCCTGTGCCAGGCTAGGTGCAGGAGGCCACGGGACAGACCCAGGTGCCATGGGTTGACTGTTGTGCCAGGCTAGGTGCAGGAGGTCACGGGACAGACCCAGGTGCTGTGGGTTGACTGTTGTGCCAGGCTAGGTGCAGGAGGTCACGGAACATATCTAGGTGCCGTGGGTTGACTGGTGTGCCAGGCTAGGTGCAGGAGGTCATGGGACAAACCCAGCACCGTGGGTTGACTGCTGTGCCAGGCTAGGTGCAGGAGGTCATTTGGGCAGACCCAGGTGCCGTGGATTGATCCCCTGTGCCAGGCTAGGTGCAAAAGGTCACGGGACAGACCCAGGTGCCGTGGGATGACTGCTGTGCCAGGCTAGGTGCAGGAGGTCATTTGGGCAGACCCAGGTGCTGTGGCTGACTCCTGTGCCAGGCTAGGTGCAGGAGATCACGGGACAGACCCAGGTGCCGTGGGTTGACTGCTGTGCCAGGCTAGGTGCAGGAGGCCACGGGACAGACCCAGGTGGTGCAATGGGTTGACTGCTGTGCCAGGCTAGGTGCAGGAGGTCACGGGACAGACCCAGGTGCCTTGGGCTAACTGCTGTGCCAGGCTAGGTGCCGGAGCTCACAGTGCCTGCACACGAGCTGATTTCATCGCTCCATCGCTTGACACGCTCGACACAAAAAAAGTCAAATTCACTTCCCCATGTTTACATCCCTGAGCCAGTGGTGGAAAGTCCACATTCCCATGGCGGGGCCGGCCAGGTGGGCGGGCGAGAGAGTCTATCCATAGGACACCTACATGTTGACTTCCCCACAAGTTGGTACGAGTTGTATCGACCCTGGAGGCAAGGAATGATGATGATGATGATTGGCCGATTCCAACTCCCACCCCAACCGGGTTTTGAACTCGAGACCCGCCACCAACGTTCTGAGCTGCTTCTCCTCAACCAATAATGATTAGCCACCTGGTCCGGTTGAGTGCGCCGCATACACAATGTCAACATTGCGTATACACAATGTCAACATTGCGTATACACAATGCCAACATTGCGTATACACAATGCCAACATTGCGTATACACAATGTAAACATTGCGTATACACAATGTCAACATTGCGTATACACAATGCCAACATTGCGTATACACAATGTCAACATTGCGTATACACAATGCCAACATTGCGTATACACAATGCCAACATTGCGTATACACAATGTAAACATTGCGTATACACAATGTCAACATTGCGTATACACAATGTCAACATTGCGTATACGCAATGTCAACATTGCGTATACGCAATGTCAACATTGCGTATACACAATGTAAACATTGCGTATACACAATGTCAACATTGCGTGTACATAACGTATACAGCGTGTACTGCGCATTGTACGCCACATTCCGCGTGCATTATGCATAACGCGCCGTGTACTTGGCGCATGTGGGACTGCGAATGACGCTCGGGCGTGTGCGAACCCATTGTTTCGACCCGCGGTGCGTCGGTGGCGTGCGTCGTGATTGGACCATACCTCACCGTGCCCGTCACGGTGCCGCTGGGTGGGTGGGTGGACGGCTCGGCCACTGCTCCGCCGTATGTCCGCCAGAGGTCGCAAACGGGTTTTGATTCCTTACCCATTTCCGTACCCGGCCGCACCAGGGTCGCAAATGGGTACCCGTACCCGTACCCGGCCGGGTACGGGTACCCATTCCCTACCCGTACCCTACCCGAAATAAGTGACAAACGGTTACTCACCAGTGACTCACGGCCTACCCGTACCCGTACCCGGCCGCACCAGGGTCGCAAACGGCTACCCGTACCCGTACACGACTGGGTACGGGTAGCCGGGTGTCGGGTAGGGTACGGGTATCGGGTACCCGGTTGCGACCTCTGATGTCCGCTGCGTAGCCGTTGCTAGGAATCGAACTCGGGACGCGGGGGGTTGCGGGGCAGTGTGTGCTGACCGCTATGCCACCACTCCAAACACAAAGATCTCCCATATAGCCTGTAACAGGCTGCTGGGGCAAGTGCTGTTAGCGAGTAGCACCTATGAAAGCCAGCACGGCACACGTGGCGATGTTTACACGTCGCACAAGGTACTCATTTGAGGCTAAGTTGACCTAGGGGAGGCCCAGGACCGGTTCATGCATACAGGACGTCCTCGACTTGTGAGCGTCCGTACTTACGAAGCGGCTTCCATGAAAGGGTAGAACCTGTTCTTATATCTTGATGCTGGCAAGGGAAGTCCCATGATGTTGCTGATCACCCCGAGCTCTCAAGCTCCTCATAGTGACATTGTCTTTGTGCTGCTCGCCTTTTGGCGTCCTCTGAACTAACACTGTTTGAGACTCGGCTCTAAAGAAAGCTGCCTATGGTGTAGACCAATCCGTTTCAAAACAATGCATCGTATACTACCGGACCATGTTTTTTGTTTGCATGTTCAACACAAGTATATGTGGTTAATGCAGACATGATTCTTTGCAAAAGGTTTCAGTTTGGTGTGTATACATCATCACGCAACTGTTTTATTGCCAGAAAAGGTTGAAACCTCTTCCTATGTTCGCATCTGTTTAACATTGACTTCAAACGCGAACTCGCAGTTACAAACTCCACGTCGTGAGTCTGGCTCGCGCTGGGAGTGAGTGTGCACGTGCGGACATGCATGTGTGTGTGCGGACATGCGTGTGTGTGTGTGGATGTGTGTGTGGATGTGTGTGTGTGGATGTGTGTGTGTGGATATGTGTGTGTGGATATGTGTGTGTGGATGTGTGTGTGTGGATGTGTGTGTGTGGATGTGTGTGTGTGGATGTGTGTGTGGAGGTCTGCCCCATGACCTCCTGCCAGCGGGCGTTCGACACTTCACGTGGCCTCAAGGTGCACTTGGCCTGGCACAAGCGTCGTGGCGACGTCACCGCCACTTAGTGGCGAATGGCGGTTGTTGTTGTTGTTGTGTGGATGTATGTGTGTGTGTGCGCGTGCGGACATGCATGTGTGTGGATGTGTGTGTGTGTGGATGTGTGTGTGTGTGTGGATGTGTGTGTGTGCATTTCCTCGTGTGCCATGCTGGCCTTCATAGGTGCTATTCGCTAACGGCATATGAAAAAAAATCCGAGTATATTTTACCCTTTCTGGAAATAAAACTGGAGGTGCTAAGATGTTCCAACACTAACATAGAAACCTTTTGCAAGGGATAAAACACTGCATTAACCACACACCGTACTTGTGAATTAAATGCGAACAAAACGTGTTCCCGGGTCTGTCCCGTGGCCTCCTGCACCTAGCCTGGTACAGCAGTCAACCCACGTCACCTGGGTCTGTCCCGTAGCCTCCTGCACCTAGCCTGGCACAGCAGTCATCCCATTACACAGGTGAGACTAAACCCTGAAGAAGGCTGCTGTCTCTGATGTAGACCAATCAGTTTCAAAGGCAATGCATCATCTATTACACTGGTTTACAGCCAAAAATGCTTCCGAAATAAATGTAGTCCAACTTTACTAATTCTGGGTCACTGAGAATGAAAACGATGCTTAAAATTGTTGATTGGCTCTAGTTTTCAAGATATGCTACTGATACTATTTGTTTTTTTCGGTAAAGTCACGTAGGTAAAACATCAATAAAAATCAATAAAAACAACTAAATTAAATTACGACGTTTCAGAGGCAACACAAGCTTCCGTCTCCGAAACGTCTTGATTTAATTTAGTTGTTTTTGTTCATTTTTATTTATTTTTATTTATTTGTATTTTTTTACCTACGTGACTTTACCGAAAAAAACAAAGAGTATGAATCTTTACAGTCACGAAAGCTTCAAATCTAGAATATGCTACTAGGTCAGTATTTACGACCCTGGACTTGGGAATGGCGGAGGATTAGTGAGTTCTAAAGGGAAGGGATCTAAATTTAAACCAGAAATTACTAAAATACATCTTTGACTGGATCTATGAATAAATCTATGACTGGGTTTTGACGGTACTTGCTTTTTGTTGCTTTTTGAGCAAATCAATGAATGATTCAACCTGGACCTGGTATTGCATCATACACTATGTGAGAATTGCATCATGTTATTCCTAGAAGTCATGGATGATGCAATCATAACTAGGCTTACATCCCTCTGCTGAACAAATTGCCCTCCATCAGCTCTAGAAATAATATTGGTAGGAACCTCCTGGTTACACCAGCCCACATGAGATTATTGTGTCCGTCGTGCAGGGAGGAGCTGGGTGGGGAGGGAGGGGCTGGGTGGGGGGTGGGAGAGGTGGGGCTGGGTGGGGAGGGGCTGGTCACCCCGTGGTGCCCTTATAAAACTCAATGTTTAACCTACTCACACCAGCTTGTGCCCGCCCTCACAGTCGGCCATATTTGCGGAATACACCACGCCGCCGTTGACCCTGGCCATTGACCGAGCAACCCAACGTTCCTACCAGCTCCCTCCGCAGGAATGTGTTAGTGTCATGCTGTCTTATTTGTCAGTGTTTGATTTTGCAAAGGGACACATTTCTGTTGAGCCAAAGTGAGCAGAGATGCCTCGTACTTGTGTGAACAAAGCTGATAACTTTTGCTGTGTTTATGATGAAGTGACTTTTGCATCATAAAAGCACAGTATAACCACTATGGTTGAGAAAGCCTACCACCTTTATTTTGGCTGCAAAATTGGAGATCAGGACAAGATGTGGTCCCCACCCCTATGCTGCAACACTTGTGCAACAAATCTTCGCCAGTGGTTGAACAGGAAAAAAAAATCTAAGATCATATCAGCAATGATTACTTCTACATGGCGCTTCAAGTTGGGTGTGTCAAAGTAGAAAAAATGGACTGTGCATTATCCAAACATTCCATCAGCTGTACGCCCAGTACCCCACGGAGAAGGATTGCCGGTTCCTGATGCACCAGAATCATTCTCACTTGAGTCAGACGAGGAAGAGGATGACACGTCTGGTCCTGAACCATCAAGGTTACATGACCCAGATTTTCTCCCATCCTCCTCCTCTGAACCACACTTCATAACACAAGGTGAACTGACAGACCTTGTCAGGGATTTGGAACTACCCAAGAGTAAGGCAGAGCTGTTGGGCTCCAGACTGCAGCAGTGTAATCTCCTGGCAGGTGATGTTGGGGTTTCCATGTTCCGTGACCATCAAAAGGATCTTGTCCCATTATTCTTCATCCAAGGTGATCTTGTCGCCTGCAACAAGATCGATGGTGTGATGGCAACCCTCAACATCGTTCATGATCTAGATGAGTGGAGACTGTTCATCGACTCATCGAAGATGAGTCTTAAAGCTGTTTTGATGCATAATGGCAATGTTTTTCCATCAATCCCAGTTGGTCATGCAGTCCATATGAAGGAAACCTATGACAACATGAAACAACTTTTGAGGTGCGTAAACTATGACCAACATCAGTGGCAGCTTTGTGGCGATTTGAAGGTTGTTGCTCTCTTGCTTGGTCTGCAGACAGGATACACAAATCACTGCTGTTTTCTCTGCGAATGGGATAATCGTGCGAGAGATTCCCACTACATCAAGATAGATTGGCCACTCCGACAGTCATTGGAGCCTGGGAGGAAAAGTGTTCAGCATCCACCACTTGTTGAATCAAGGAAGATATTGTTACCACCCTTCCACATCAACTACAGAGAGTTGGTGGAAAAAAGTCTTGGTTGTGACCTGTCACTAAAGATACTATGTTTGCACTCTCATCTCGATGTTTTTTCCCACTGAACTGCAGAGCAGTGAGCGATGAGCATGGAAAGCGATGTCACCAGGACATTGCAACAATGGAGAAACGCTCTCAGGGCAAATGGAGCCCATCAATACTTGCAGACGATTGCTGGACAGTGACAAGAGACGCTCCATTTAAATGAATACAAGAGACAAGCCAAGAAGTGCCGAGTAGACACTGAATAAGGTCTAAACTATGTACTTATATACATACACATAACAGTTTTTTGCCATTTGTTTCATAATACATTTTACTTATATAACCCTTTTGCTGATTTATTTAAGTGTTACATGAACAGGACAGGTGACATGTGATCATGTAAAGCAACCATGAACATGCAAACAAGGACATGCTCTGGTTATTATCAGGTGTGTCAAAGAAGAAAACGTGGACTGTGCATTATCCAAACATTCAATCGGCGATACGCCCAGTACCCCACAGAGCATGTCCTTGTTTGCATGTGTAGTGAGTTCAACTGAATCGCAGACGTTGTCTAGGAAGCAACACGTTTTATTGAACTCTCAGCACAACATACTCCAGGCTATTAACACAACACACTCCAAGCTATTAACACAACAAACTCTCGTGGTGGTGACCACCCAACTAACCACGCTAAGGCGAAACTAGACACGGTTCCGCTATCCTGGTCCGGACCACAAGCTGGGTCCCGGACCGCGTGGCTGGAGGCTTCTTCAAGCTTGACGTGGATCTGCTTCCTCTCCAACAGTAAGAACCCCGAGCCCCTCACAGGCCCCCCCCCCCCCCCCCCCCCGCTTGTATCGGGCCGGGCTGGGGCTGGCTCCGCCTCTAGCCCCGCCCACCTTCTCGATCACTCTCGCCTCCTTGCCCGAAGGCTCTCGAAAGTTCTTCTCGGACCACGTGACCACCCATTGGCCCCCTCTACCGGTCGCCCCCCTCCAGTATCATCCGGTCACGTGTCCCCAGGTCAGCCAGAGTATCATGCCCCAGACGTAGCCCTAGCTGGCTGACACTCTCTCGCTCTCTCAACGGGAGTCCGCACCGCACGCTGTGCGTGGTGCATGGTGCCACCGCGCTTAACCAGCGCTCAACCGAGCCCCCACTAGGGCTGGCACTACACCCCGTGTCCCGGGTGTACACACAAGAGGAGACATCCCGCCATGGCCTGGCAAGGCCGGCACTACACTGACATTACCAGTCACTACGCATGTCCACCACAAGTCCTGAGTGTGGTTAATGCAGTTACTTGATTCCTTCTGAGAGATATCGCTTTGGTGTTTGAACATCTTAACACCTCCTGTTTCATCTGTTTCATTGGCAGAAAGGGTAAAACCTATTCTTGTTTTTTTCATACTTTTGTAATGATTTTCGGACAACTTCTTGTCTTCATTGTTGATACTATGAGACCTCCTTTACCAGCGGCAAAATATAGTAATAGGTGTTTACCCTTTCAACTGGTAAAGGAGGTCTCATAGTGTAAATGCTTACCCCGAGCTCTCAATACTCTGATAGTGCGCTGTCTTTGAGTTGTGCGCCTTTTGGCGTCATCTGGTCCAACACCATGTGAGACTAGGCTCTAAGAAAAGCTGTCTCGGGTGTGGACCAATCAACTTCAAGGACAGTGCATATCATTATCAGAGTTGTTTCTTTTTGTTTGCATTTTGACTGCTTGTGTTGTGGTTATTGCAATCATGACGCCTTGTATAAAGGTGTCAGTTTTTGTACCAGTTGAAAGGGTAAACACCTACTACTTCATTGTTTATATTTATTAAGGCACGCCGCGCAGATAACGTGATCGCGTATCCTGCAGATATTTGGGGCTAGGATTAACATACAATTACTTGGGCTAGGATAACAACAGATACATAATCCACACGCAAATGTACAATATTTATTATTTCAGTGAGATTAACCATGGCTTCCCTTTTGTGTTGAACCGTAACAATTTCCTACCGCTCACCGTCTGGCTATTGTTGTGTTCCGACTTACGAACGGGTCGCATGAACTAATTATGTTCGTAACCCGAGGACTGCCCCGACATACGCACACGGTTGTACAGAACTCACATGCCCACACGCACACCACACATCAACACAGACAAAGATCCCCCGTATAGCCTTTAACAGACTGCTGGGGTAAGTGCTCTTAGCGGAGGCACACGAGGGGAGCGGGTGGCCAGCACCACGCCCGGCCGCCTTTGTCTCCCCGGCGGCGATGTTCACTGCACACCGCACCAGTGCCGGATTAAGCTAGTGCGTGATGTTAGAAAGGGGTCCTGAATTAAAAAAAACACACAAATATTAAAACACATCTTTTACTTGCATAATAAATTGTATTTTTTCATTTGCTATACAGTCAGATGATACGAGAACTCACTAACCTTAAACACCCAGTCGTTCATAAAAGTTAAAGGCAGTATGGTACTATAGTGATAGAGCAAGTGCAGAATCACTGAACCGGAATTGATAATAGCTTGAAAGCATTTATCGCGGGCCTTGCGGCCCGTAGCGTGTGCAGCTACTTTTGCTACGAGGATCACCCGGCACTGCACCGCACCCAGGTACTAATTTGAGGCCGA
>NC_083835.1:9438160-9563295 GCF_015708825.2 Lethenteron reissneri
ACCACTTTATCTCTCATCACTGTATCTCTCTTCACTTTATCTCTCATCACTTAATCTCTCATCACTTTATCTCTCATCACTTTATCTCTCATCACTTTATCTCTCTTCACTTTATCTCTCATCACTTTATCTCTCGTCACTTTATCTCTCATCGCTTTATCTCTCATCACTTTATCTCTCATCACTTCATCTCTCAATGGCTTTATCTCTCATCACTTTATCTCTCATCACTTTATCTCTTACCACTTTATCTCTCATCACTTTATCTCTCATCACTTTATCTCTCATCACTTTATCTCTCGTCACTTTATCTCTCGTCACTTTATCTCTCATCACTTTATCTCTCATCACTTTATCTCTCGTCACTTTATCTCTCATCACTTTATCTCTCGTCACTTTATCTCTCATCACTTTATCTCTCGTCACTTTATCTCTCGTCACTTTATCTCTCGTCACTTTACCTCTCATCACTTTATCTCTCATCACTTTATCTCTCATCACTTTGTCTCTCATCACTTTATCTCTCACCACTTTATCTCTCATCACTTTATCTCTCACCACTTTATCTCTCACCACTTTATCTCTCATCACTTTATCTCTCATCACTTTATCTCTCATCACTTTATCTCTCAGAGATTAGGGTTCATTGTGCAGTCAGCGGAGACCAGGTTGAGACCATCAACTCAATGCACTTGAGAACCCGGTTTAACCAGTCGATGGGTCTCTATCAACGTCTATGGGTCTCTGTGTGAGTCTATGGGTCTCTGTGTGAGTCTATGGGTCTCTGTGTGAGTCGATGGGTCTCTATCAACGTCTATGGGTCTCTGTGTGAGTCTGTGGGTCTCTGTGTGAGTCTATGGGTCCCTACCAACGTCTATGGGTATCTATGTTAGTCTATGGGTCTCTGTGTGAGTATATGGGTCTCTGTGTGAGTCTGTATGGGTCTCTGTGTGAGTCTGTATGGGTCTTTATGTTAGTCTGTATGGGCCTCTGCGTGAGTCTCTATGGGTCTCTGTGTGAGTCTGTATGGGTCTCTATGTCAGTCTATGTGGGTTTCTGCGTGAGTCTCTATGGGTCTGTGGGTGTCGTTGAATCTGTCTGTAAGTTAATGGTGGACCGAGCTGAGGCCATCAGCTGATTGCCACACGTTGCGCAATCTCGCGGAGCAAGGCCGCGTGGTGTTAATCGCCAACGAGTTATTTATAGACTCACACAGAGACCCACAGACTCACACAGAGACCCATAGGCTTACACAGAGACCCATAGACTCACACAGAGACCCATAGGCTTACACAGAGAGCCATAGACTCACACAGAGACCCATAGGCTTACACAGAGACCCATAGACTCACACAGAGACCCATAGACTCCTCACACAGAGACCCATAGACTCATCACACAGAGACCCATGGGCTCACACAGAGACCCACAGACTCACATTGAGGCTTATAGACTTACACAGAGACCCATGGACTCCTCACACAGAGACCCACAGACTCACATTGAGGCTTATAGACTCACACAGAGACCCATGGACTTGCATAGAGACCAACAATGTTACCGCAGAAAGAAGCCGGTGGCTTTATTTTTGCAGCGCTGCACTTGCCGTGAGCGGGGCATGTCGACGGCGCAACTCGCTGGCACGTCGTGGACGTCTCTGGCAACTGGTTGCGTGCAACTGAATCGCGTGCAACCGAGTTGCATGCAATGCCACACGGACCGGCATTGCTTGCACGTCGTGTACATCTGGCAACCGAATTGCGTGCAACTCCACGCAACCGGCATCGCTTACATGTTGTGAACGTCTCTGGCAACTGGTTGCGTGCAACCGAATTGCGTGCAACTGCGCGCGATTGCGCAACCGGCATGGAGCGGAAACTGCCGCTTACCGAGAGAGAGGCGACGATTGACCCCCCCGCTCTCCCTCGCTCTCTCCACGGATTTTATTTTCCTTCCATCCGTCGATTAATTTTTCCGCTGATTTGGCAAAAAACCAAAAATATCCCCCAAGGAGCAGTCGTCGCTTAGCAACCAACAGAACCCCCCCCCCCAATCGACCCCCCCCCACTCGCCCCGCCCCCTCCCCCATCAGCCGCAGCAGCACGTGGTCTACCCACTGCTGGATGGAGGCCTCCCCCAAGCCCCTGACCCCTCTCACGATCCCGCGATCCCACCCGGCGCCGGCAGATGAACAGATTTCATCGCTCCATCTCCCTCCTGGGTTGTGCGACCTCTCAGACGCACGCCCAGAGCCTCGTCCCTTGGCTCCCGCTAGGGGTCGGCACGGTTTGGCTCAAACCACCAAACCGCGGTTTGAACCGAACCAAATCGGTTTGGTTTGGCTCTGCTTGAACTGGTTCGGTTTGGTTTGGGGCTACGAAAACCGACTCGGTTTGGCTCGGACAGGGTGGAACCGGCTCAAACTAGTTTGGTTGGTTGTGAAGGCCGAGTACAGCAATATCAAGCACATGATGACGGACATTCTCAACCAGCGCTACCCAGCGTTGACGACGGACGCGGCGCCGAAGGCGGCGCCGCGTGGCGGCATTAACATCCTCTTTGACATGGTCTACGCGCCCAACGCTCACGACGGCGCCGCCTCCGAGGTCGACCGCTTCCTGCTTGAGCCGACTCAGGACCTGAGCATGGACGTCGTCGAGTGGTGGAAGCTGTACGGCGGCAAGTACCCGCGCCTGCGACGCGTGGCCCTCGACTATTTGCCTATCCCGGCGTCGTCCGTGCCCTCCGAGAGAGCAAACTCGGCCGCCAAGCGCTCCTTTCTCGACCGATCAAACCTGCACAAGTGCACGTTCAAGGCCGAGATGTGTGTGCGCTCGTGGGCGCGGATGTTGCCTAGTGTTGGGGTTTCCCTGCCATTGAACTACCACACTGCGTTCAAGGACATTGGGCGTGCCAAGCTTGAGGAGATGGCTGTGGACGACATCGTCGTCCAGTACTTGCTAGTGAATCTCAATATGAAGAAAGCCTGCGTAGAAATTAGCGATTAATACACTTGATATTTGTATTGAATGCGAATATTGTTTGCCGCGCATCTTTTCGGTTCAAGCCAACTCAAGAGGTTTGGTTTAGCTTAGTTTGGTTTGGTTTTGGTTTGGTTTGGTTCAGTCGTCGCTGGTTTAGTTTGGTTTGGTTTGCTCAATTTGAAACCAGTTTGAGTCGGTTCAAACCGTGCCGACCCCTAGCTCCCGCTCCGTTAAGATGGCGAGATGTTGACTACCTCGCCTGGTGTGCAGGAGGTCGTGGGTTCCATCCCGACCCTGACGCCTGCTGCTGTATATTTGGAGTTTGCATGTCTCTCTCTCATCATCATCACGATGGCTAGGAAATGTTAACTACCTCGCCTGGTGTACAGGAGGTCGTGGGTTCGATCCTGACCCTGTGACACCTGCTGCTGTATATTTGGAGTTTGCATGTCTCTCTCCCCGCGGTCGCGTGGATTTTTCTCCGGTTCCTTCGTTTTTTTCCCCTCCACGTAACTTGAAATCAACGTCGCCATGCGTTTAGGGTATTTGACTGCCTTACAGTTCCACGCGATGTTGGTGACCCACTTGGTGGAGCTATCATCCGTGATGGTCAGGTCGCTTCTGACGAAGAGCTGCACGTAGCCTTACCTGGTACAATGCAAAAAAAATAGTTTATAGTTTAGTAGAATAACAAATGGTTGAGTTTGATGCTTGATCACCGCTCGCCGTCCCGTCGAGGCATGAAGCGGCCTTCCCTCATTTCCGCTTAGCTTCTCTCCAGATCATCGCGATATATCCACTGCTGGATGAAGTTCAGCGTTGTTGTGTCATGTGCCTGCGTGTATTCTCTAATCCACGCGTCCCTGTGTGCATCCGTCCCTGTGTGCCTCTGTGTGTGTCCCCGTGTCTCCCTTCCCTCTCCACATGTCTCCTCCATGTGCCTCTCCATGTCTCCCAGTGTCTCATTGTGTCTCTCCGCGTCTCCCCGCGTCTCATCGTGTCTCCGCGTGCCTCCCCGTATCTCATCGTGTCTCCGCGTCTCCCCGTATCTCATCGTGTCTCCCCGTGTCTCATCGTGTCTCCGCGTGTCTCCCCGTGTCTCATTGTGTCTCCCCGTGTCTCATTGTGTCTCCCGGTGTCTCCCCGCGTCTAATCGTGTCTCCCCGCGTGTCTCCCCGCGTGTCTCCCCGCGTGTCTCCCCGCGTGTCTCCCCGCGTGTCTCCCCGCGTGTCTCCCCGCGTGTCTCCCCGCGTGTCTCCCCGCGTGTCCAGGTACTGGGACGCAGAGCTGCGGAGGGCCACGGCCCGGGGTTGCAGCCCGAGTCTCACCAAGGCGCTGTGGCGCTGCTACTGGAGACGCTACGCGCTGCTGGGCATCTTCACCCTGATGGAGGTCCTCCCTCTCCTCCCTGTGCACGCACACACAGAGATGCAGAGAGAGAGATGCAGAGAGAGAGATTCAGAGAGAAAGATGCAGAGAGACATGCAGAGAGATTCAGAGAGAGATGCAGAGAGACATGCAGAGAGATTCAGAGAGAGAGATTCAGAGAGAGATTCAGAAAGAGATGCAGAGAGAGAGATTCATAGATAGAGATGCAGAGAGAAAGACGCACATACATAGACATAACAGACTGTAGGGGCAAGTGCTGTTAGCGAGCACCGATGAAGGCCGGAACGGCACTCGAGGGGGTGGGTGGCCAGCACCACGCCCGACCACCTTTGTCTCCCTAAAGGCAATATTTACGCATTGCACCAGGTACTAATTTGAGGCTGAGTCGACCTAGGGGAGGCCCAGGACCGATTCAGATCATCGTCACTGGTGTTGGCTGTGAGCGGGAAACGAACTTGGGTTGCCGGGTTCGTAGCGCAGCGTCACGCTAACCGCTGAACGGCCGTTCCCTACATGCACACACACACACAAACAACAACAACAACAGCCGCCATTCGCCACTAAGTGACGGTGACGCCACCACGGCGCCTGTGCCAGACCAGGTGCACTTTGAGGCCACGTGAAGTGTTGAAGGCTTCGCTGACAGGAGGTCTCGGGACAGACGCAGGTGCCATGGGTTGGCAGACTTGAGACGACTTGCAGATACACCACTTTGCCAACTTTTATTGCTTTTTATCCGCCCGGCGCTCAGCTGGTTGTTGTGAGCGCCGCTCCTTTGCCCTCCGCTGTTGTTGGAGGGCGACTGCCTCCAACTTCCCGGTAGCAGCAGCAGCAGCGTGCATCCCTCTACATTTGAGAAGTGCTCTTCCCGGCCATTTTGCGAACAAAGCAGTGGGTCACCTTACCTGCCGACTGGGCAGTCGGCTCCGGTGACACTGGACGAGCAGGAGCTGACGCGTCACCAACGCTCGCGGCACCTGTGCGCTCCCCCAGCCGCCCTTGAGTGAGCCTCCCGCACCTCGCTCACACTTCCAGAGCGAGCCTCCCGCTCCTCGCTCACACATCCTGAGCGAGCCTCCCGCACCTCGCTCACACACCCTGAGCGAGCCTCCCGCAGCTCGCTCACACTTCCTGAGCGAGCCTCCCGCACCTCGCTCACACATCCTGAGCGAGCCTCCCGCACCTCGCTCACACTTCCTGAGCGAGCCTCCCGCACCTCGCTCACACTTCCTGAGCGAGCCTCCCGCACCTCGCTCACACACCCTGAGCGAGCCTCCCGCACCTCGCTCACACACCCTGAGCGAGCCTCCCGCTCCTCGCTCACACATCCTGAGTGAGCCTCCCGCTCCTCGCTCACACATCCTGAGCGAGCCTCCCGCAGCTCGCTCACACATCCTGAGCGAGCCTCCCGCAGCTCGCTCACACATCCTGAGCGAGCCTCCCGCTCCTCGCTCACACATCCTGAGCGAGCCTCCCGCTCCTCGCTCACACATCCTGAGCGAGCCTCCCGCGCCTCGCTCACACATCCCTGAGCGAGCCTCCCGCACCTCGCTCACACATCCTGAGCGAGCCTCCCGCTCCTCGCTCACACATCCTGAGCGAGCCTCCCGCACCTCGCTCACACACCCTGAGCGAGTCTCCCGCACCTCGCTCACACACCCTGAGCGAGTCTCCCGCACCTCGCTCACACATCCTGAGCGAGCCTCCCGCTCCTCGCTCACACATCCTGAGCGAGCCTCCCGCACCTCGCTCACACATCCTGAGCGAGCCTCCCGCTCCTCGCTCACACATCCTGAGCGAGCCTCCCGCACCTCGCTCACACACCCTGAGCGAGTCTCCCGCACCTCGCTCACACACCCTGAGCGAGCCTCCCGCACCTCGCTCACACATCCTGAGCGAGCCTCCCGCGCCTCGCTCACACACCCTGAGCGAGTCTCCCGCACCTCGCTCACACATCCTGAGCGAGCCTCCCGCTCCTCGCTCACACACCCTGAGCGAGTCTCCCGCACCTCGCTCACACATCCTGAGCGAGCCTCCCGCACCTCGCTCACACACCCTGAGCGAGCCTCCCGCAGCTCGCTCACACATCCTGAGCGAGCCTCCCGCTCCTCGCTCACACACCCTGAGCGAGCCTCCCGCACCTCACTCACACATCCTGAGCGAGCCTCCCGCACCTCGCTCACACACCCTGAGCGAGCCTCCCGCACCTCGCTCACACATCCTGAGGGAGCCTCCCGCACCTCGCTCACACATCCTGAGCGAGCCTCCCGCACCTCGCTCACACACCCTGAGCGAGCCTCCCGCAGCTCGCTCACACATCCTGAGCGAGCCTCCCGCTCCTCGCTCACACACCCTGAGCGAGCCTCCCGCACCTCGCTCACACATCCTGAGCGAGCCTCCCGCACCTCGCTCACACATCCTGAGCGAGCCTCCCGCGCCTCGCTCACACATCCCTGAGCGAGCCTCCCGCACCTTGCTCACACATCCTGAGCGAGCCTCCCGCACCTCGCTCACACTTCCTGAGCGAGCCTCCCGCACCTCGCTCACACACCCTGAGCGAGCCTCCCGCAGCTCGCTCACACACCCTGAGCGAGCCTCCCGCACCTCGCTCACACACCCTGAGCGAGCCTCCCGCTCCTCGCTCACACATCCTGAGTGAGCCTCCCGCTCCTCGCTCACACATCCTGAGCGAGCCTCCCGCAGCTCGCTCACACATCCTGAGCGAGCCTCCCGCTCCTCGCTCACACATCCTGAGCGAGCCTCCCGCTCCTCGCTCACACATCCTGAGCGAGCCTCCTGCGCCTCGCTCACACATCCCTGAGCGAGCCTCCCGCACCTCGCTCACACATCCTGAGCGAGCCTCCCGCTCCTCGCTCACACATCCTGAGCGAGCCTCCCGCACCTCGCTCACACACCCTGAGCGAGTCTCCCGCACCTCGCTCACACACCCTGAGCGAGTCTCCCGCACCTCGCTCACACATCCTGAGCGAGCCTCCCGCTCCTCGCTCACACATCCTGAGCGAGCCTCCCGCACCTCGCTCACACATCCTGAGCGAGCCTCCCGCTCCTCGCTCACACATCCTGAGCGAGCCTCCCTCACCTCGCTCACACACCCTGAGCGAGTCTCCCGCACCTCGATCACACATCCTGAGCGAGCCTCCCGCTCCTCGCTCACACATCCTGAGCGAGTCTCCCGCACCTCGCTCACACATCCTGAGTGAGCCTCCCGCGCCTCGCTCACACACCCTGAGCGAGTCTCCCGCACCTCGCTCACACATCCTGAGCGAGCCTCCCGCTCCTCGCTCACACACCCTGAGCGAGTCTCCCGCACCTCGCTCACACATCCTGAGCGAGCCTCCCGCTCCTCGCTCACACATCCTGAGCGAGCCTCCCGCACCTCGCTCACACATCCTGAGCGAGCCTCCCGCTCCTCGCTCACACATCCTGAGCGAGCCTCCCGCGCCTCGCTCACACACCCTGAGCGAGCCTCCCGCTCCTCGCTCACACACCCTGAGCGAGTCTCCCGCACCTCGCTCACACATCCTGAGCGAGCCTCCCGCACCTCGCTCACACACCCTGAGCGAGCCTCCCGCAGCTCGCTCACACATCCTGAGCGAGCCTCCCGCTCCTCGCTCACACACCCTGAGCGAGCCTCCCGCACCTCACTCACACATCCTGAGCGAGCCTCCCGCTCCTCGCTCACACATCCTGAGCGAGTCTCCCGCACCTCGCTCACACACCCTGAGTGAGCCTCCCGCGCCTCGCTCACACACCCTGAGCGAGTCTCCCGCACCTCGCTCACACATCCTGAGCGAGCCTCCCGCTCCTCGCTCACACACCCTGAGCGAGTCTCCCGCACCTCGCTCACACATCCTGAGCGAGCCTCCCGCTCCTCGCTCACACATCCTGAGCGAGCCTCCCGCACCTCGCTCACACATCCTGAGCGAGCCTCCCGCTCCTCGCTCACACATCCTGAGCGAGCCTCCCGCGCCTCGCTCACACACCCTGAGTGAGCCTCCCGCGCCTCGCTCACACACCCTGAGCGAGTCTCCCGCACCTCGCTCACACATCCTGAGCGAGCCTCCCGCTCCTCGCTCACACACCCTGAGCGAGTCTCCCGCACCTCGCTCACACATCCTGAGCGAGCCTCCCGCTCCTCGCTCACACATCCTGAGCGAGCCTCCCGCACCTCGCTCACACATCCTGAGCGAGCCTCCCGCTCCTCGCTCACACATCCTGAGCGAGCCTCCCGCTCCTCGCTCACACATCCTGAGCGAGCCTCCCGCGCCTCGCTCACACACCCTGAGCGAGTCTCCCGCACCTCGCTCACACATCCTGAGCGAGCCTCCCGCTCCTCGCTCACACATCCTGAGCGAGTCTCCCGCACCTCGCTCACACACCCTGAGTGAGCCTCCCGCGCCTCGCTCACACACCCTGAGCGAGTCTCCCGCACCTCGCTCACACATCCTGAGCGAGCCTCCCGCTCCTCGCTCACACACCCTGAGCGAGTCTCCCGCACCTTGCTCACACACCCTGAGTGAGCCTCCCACGCCTCGCTCACACACCCTGAGCGAGTCTCCCGCACCTCGCTCACACATCCTGAGCGAGCCTCCCGCTCCTCGCTCACACACCCTGAGCGAGTCTCCCGCACCTCGCTCACACATCCTGAGCGAGCCTCCCGCACCTCGCTCACACACCCTGAGCGAGCCTCCCGCAGCTCGCTCACACATCCTGAGCGAGCCTCCCGCGCCTCGCTCACACACCCTGAGCGAGCCCCCCGCACCTCGCTCACACATCCTGAGCGAGCCTCCCGCACCTCGCTCACACACCCTGAGCGAGCCTCCCGCACCTCGCTCACACATCCTGAGGGAGCCTCCCGCACCTCGCTCACACATCCTGAGCGAGCCTCCCGCACCTCGCTCACACACCCTGAGCGAGCCTCCCGCAGCTCGCTCACACATCCTGAGCGAGCCTCCCGCTCCTCGCTCACACACCCTGAGCGAGCCTCCCGCACCTCGCTCACACATCCTGAGCGAGCCTCCCGCACCTCGCTCACACATCCTGAGCGAGCCTCCCACGCCTCGCTCACACATCCCTGAGCGAGCCTCCCGCACCTCGCTCACACATCCTGAGCGAGCCTCCCGCGCCTCGCTCACACATCCTGAGCGAGCCTCCCGCACCTTGCTCACACATCCTGAGCGAGCCTCCCGCTCCTCGCTCACACATCCTGAGCGAGCCTCCCGCACCTCGCTCACACACCCTGAGCGAGTCTGCCGCACCTCGCTCACACACCCTGAGCGAGTCTCCCGCACCTCGCTCACACATCCTGAGCGAGCCTCCCGCTCCTCGCTCACACATCCTGAGCGAGCCTCCCGCACCTCGCTCACACATCCTGAGCGAGCCTCCCGCTCCTCGCTCACACATCCTGAGCGAGCCTCCCGCACCTCGCTCACACACCCTGAGCGAGTCTCCCGCACCTCGCTCCCACATCCTGAGCGAGCCTCCCGCTCCTCGCTCACACATCCTGAGCGAGTCTCCCGCACCTCGCTCACACACCCTGAGTGAGCCTCCCGCGCCTCGCTCACACACCCTGAGCGAGTCTCCCGCACCTCGCTCACACATCCTGAGCGAGCCTCCCGCTCCTCGCTCACACACCCTGAGCGAGTCTCCCGCACCTCGCTCACACATCCTGAGCGAGCCTCCCGCTCCTTGCTCACACATCCTGAGCGAGTCTCCCGCACCTCGCTCACACATCCTGAGCGAGCCTCCCGCTCCTCGCTCACACATCCTGAGCGAGCCTCCCGCGCCTCGCTCACACACCCTGAGCGAGTCTCCCGCACCTCGCTCACACATCCTGAGCGAGCCTCCCGCTCCTCGCTCACACATCCTGAGCGAGTCTCCCGCACCTCGCTCACACACCCTGAGTGAGCCTCCCGCGCCTCGCTCACACACCCTGAGCGAGTCTCCCGCACCTCGCTCACACATCCTGAGCGTGCCTCCCGCTCCTCGCTCACACACCCTGAGCGAGCCTCCCGCACCTCGCTCACACATCCTGAGCGAGCCTCCCGCTCCTCGCTCACACACCCTGAGCGAGTCTCCCGCACCTCGCTCACACATCCTGAGCGAGCCTCCCGCTCCTCGCTCACACATCCTGAGCGAGCCTCCCGCACCTCGCTCACACATCCTGAGCGAGCCTCCCGCTCCTCGCTCACACATCCTGAGCGAGCCTCCCGCGCCTCGCTCACACACCCTGAGTGAGCCTCCCGCGCCTCGCTCACACACCCTGAGCGAGTCTCCCGCACCTCGCTCACACATCCTGAGCGAGCCTCCCGCTCCTCGCTCACACACCCTGAGCGAGTCTCCCGCACCTCGCTCACACATCCTGAGCGAGCCTCCCGCTCCTCGCTCACACATCCTGAGCGAGCCTCCCGCACCTCGCTCACACATCCTGAGCGAGCCTCCCGCTCCTCGCTCACACATCCTGAGCGAGCCTCCCGCGCCTCGCTCACACACCCTGAGCGAGTCTCCCGCACCTCGCTCACACATCCTGAGCGAGCCTCCCGCTCCTCGCTCACACATCCTGAGCAAGTCTCCCGCACCTCGCTCACACACCCTGAGTGAGCCTCCCGCGCCTCGCTCACACACCCTGAGCGAGTCTCCCGCACCTCGCTCACACATCCTGAGCGAGCCTCCCGCTCCTCGCTCACACACCCTGAGCGAGTCTCCCGCACCTCGCTCACACACCCTGAGTGAGCCTCCCGCGCCTCGCTCACACACCCTGAGCGAGTCTCCCGCACCTCGCTCACACATCTTGAGCGAGCCTCCCGCTCCTCGCTCACACACCCTGAGCGAGTCTCCCGCACCTCGCTCACACATCCTGAGCGAGCCTCCCGCACCTCGCTCACACACCCTGAGCGAGCCTCCCGCAGCTCGCTCACACATCCTGAGCGAGCCTCCCGCTCCTCGCTCACACACCCTGAGCGAGCCTCCCGCACCTCACTCACACATCCTGAGCGAGCCTCCCGCACCTCGCTCACACATCCTGAGCGAGCCTCCCGCACCTCGCTCACACACCCTGAGCGAGCCTCCCGCACCTCGCTCACACATCCTGAGGGAGCCTCCCGCACCTCGCTCACACATCCTGAGCGAGCCTCCCGCACCTCGCTCACACACCCTGAGCGAGCCTCCCGCAGCTCGCTCACACATCCTGAGCGAGCCTCCCGCTCCTCGCTCACACACCCTGAGCGAGCCTCCCGCACCTCGCTCACACATCCTGAGCGAGCCTCCCGCACCTCGCTCACACATCCTGAGCGAGCCTCCCGCGCCTCGCTCACACATCCTGAGCGAGCCTCCCACACCTCGCTCACACATCCTGAGCGAGCCTCCCGCACCTCGCTCACACACCCTGAGCGAGCCTCCCGCAGCTCGCTCACACATCCTGAGCGAGCCTCCCGCTCCTCGCTCACACACCCTGAGCGAGCCTCCCGCACCTCACTCACACATCCTGAGCGAGCCTCCCGCACCTCGCTCACACACCCTGAGCGAGCCTCCCGCACCTCGCTCACACATCCTGAGCGAGCCTCCCGCTCCTCGCTCACACACCCTGAGCGAGTCTCCCACACCTCGCTCACACATCCTGAGCGAGCCTCCCGCACCTCGCTCACACACCCTGAGCGAGCCTCCCGCAGCTCGCTCACACATCCTGAGCGAGCCTCCCGCTCCTCGCTCACACACCCTGAGCGAGCCTCCCGCACCTCACTCACACATCCTGAGCGAGCCTCCCGCACCTCGCTCACACACCCTGAGCGAGCCTCCCGCACCTCGCTCACACATCCTGAGGGAGCCTCCCGCACCTCGCTCACACATCCTGAGCGAGCCTCCCGCACCTCGCTCACACACCCTGAGCGAGCCTCCCGCAGCTCGCTCACACATCCTGAGCGAGCCTCCCGCTCCTCGCTCACACACCCTGAGCGAGCCTCCCGCACCTCGCTCACACATCCTGAGCGAGCCTCCCGCACCTCGCTCACACATCCTGAGCGAGCCTCCCGCACCTCGCTCACACATCCTGAGCGAGCCTCCCGCTCCTCGCTCACACATCCCTGAGCGAGCCTCCCGCACCTCGCTCACACATCCTGAGCGAGCCTCCCGCGCCCCGCTCACACATCCCTGAGCGAGCCTCCCGCACCTTGCTCACACATCCTGAGCGAGCCTCCCGCGCCTCGCTCACACATCCTGAGCGAGCCTCCCGCACCTCGCTCACACACCGTGAGCGAGCCTCCCGCACCTCGCTCACACATCCCTGAGCGAGCCTCCCTCACCTCGCTCACACATCCTGAGCGAGCCTCCCGCACCTCGCTCACACATTTTTTTGTCGAGCGCAGTCCCGTCCCCGCGGCCATCCGACTCCGGAGTGGGGACCGAGAGAGAGGGCCGGTTGGAATTTCGAGTTTCTTTCAACGCACGCACAGACAGACTCACACGCATGCACGCCCACACACACGTGCTGGGCTTACAAGGGGGCGATGGTGCGTCTGCGCGTGTCCGCGGGTGTCCACATGTCCGTCTGTCTGTATGTCCGCGTGTCTGCGTGTCCGTGTCCCCAATGCCCGCGTGTCCCGCGTGTCCACATGCCTCCCGTGTTTCTGCGTGTCCGACGTGTCCCAACGTGTCCCAACGTGTCCCCACGCGTGCCCCAAGTGTCCCCAACGTGTCCCAAGTGCCCCACGTGTCCCCCCCCCCCCCCCCCCCCCCCCGCTCCTTGCTGCAGGAGTCTGTGCGCGTGGTGCAGCCGCTGCTGCTGGGCAAGCTGCTCAACTACTTCGAGGGGACGCTGCAGGGCTCCGAGACGGTGCCCCCGCGCCTGGCGGCCTTCCTGTACGCGGGCGGCATCTCGCTGTGCGCACTCACCTTCGCCATCACGCACCACCTCTACTTCCTGCATGTACAGCTCGCCGGCATGCGCATCCGCGTCGCGCTCTGCCACATGGTCTACCGCAAGGTGCGCGCGCGCGTTAGCGGCCCTCCGTCAAGAGTTCTTTTCAAGTTTTCTTTCATTTGGTGTCGCTCTGTGAGTCATGCGACTCTTGAGTCGGGTGCAACCGCCACAAACAAAATATGAACGGAGAGCATCTTAAAGCGACGATAAACCAGCAAATCTTCCACACAAAAAAAACGCGGTGTGAATACATCCCAGTCTGATGCAAGTCAAACAATAACCATAATACAATTTAGATTACCAATATGTTTTCGAAATCACCAAAATAACGCTCTAAAAACAATGTAACAACAGTAATCATAAGAACTGTGATTTAAATTTAACAATATATATAACATGTACGACCAAACTAAATGACGTCATGCACCGAGGGGGGGGGGAGGTCAGACATTTGTGACGATGTGTGACGAGGGGGGGAGGGGGGGGGGTTGAGATATGTGATGTGACGTCAAAATGCGCAACTTTAAATATAACCAACACGTTCTACTTAATTAAATAGAATTATAACACGCTCACAAGCATGTGTGAGTACGTGCGGTGTATCACACACATAGTAGTGCAGCGGTTAGCGGCGTTCTGCACTACGACCCAGAGTGCGATTGCCGCTCATAATCAGCATCAGAATCTTTATTCATCCTTTGAGAAATCCGATGAGCCGTGAAGCTCTTTATCACACACGTCCAGTAGTTTCACAGATGACCTGTGCTGCTTAAGGCCACCAACATCCATGACGGATATCTAAATCACTCCTGGTCCTGCCCTAGGTCGACTCGGCCTCAAATGAGTAGCTGGTGCTGTGTATAAAACATCGCCACTGGGGAGACGAAGGCGGCCGGGCGCGGTGTTGGCCACCCACCCCCTCGTGTGCTTTGCTCGCATTCATAGGTGCTACTCGCTAACAGCACTTGCCCCAGCAGTCTGTTAAGGCTATGTGTGGGGGTCCTTCGTCTTTGATTAGGTAAGTGAGTGAATGACTGATGTGTTGCTTAGGTGAGTGAGTGAATGAATGAGTGATTTACTGGGTTAGTGCATGCTTAAATGATTGATGGATTGTGTGAATCGGTAAGCAAATTGGTGAATTAATTGGTAAATGAGTGTATGAATAAGTCATTGAGTGAATGAGTGATTGGGTGAGTAAGTGAGTGAGTAAATGAGTGATTGGGTGAGTGAGTGAGTATGTGAGTGAGTGATTGAGTGAAAGTGAATGAGTGAGTGTGCTAGTGTGCGAGTGAGTGACTGAGTGAATATGAGTGAGTGTCTGAGTGAGTAAGTGAATGAGTGGGTGTCCGTGCCCTCCCACACAGGCTCTGCGCTTGAGCACTGCGGCGATGAGTCGCACGACCACGGGGCAGATAGTCAACCTGCTGTCCAACGACGTCAACCGCTACGACCAGGTGTCCACCGCTCACACACCTGCTCACTCGCTCGCTCACCCACGTACTTGCTCACTCGTTCACACACGCATTCGGTCACATACTCCCACAACTCTGAATAGCACGGATAGCTACGTGCAGTGCGAAAGAAGTTCAGCATACATACACTGACCTAACCACTTACCTATCTACTCATCGATGTGCTCACTACGCTCGCTCCCCACTCACCCACTCATCCACCCACCAAAACATCTGTTGTGGGTTCTAATCAGGTGCACACCAGAGTGCCGTGGCCCCCGTGGAACCCCGTTCCCGAAGCCGGCACCCCCCTTGCACCCCATCCTGTAGGGGCTGGCACTGCACCCAGCGCAGGGTGGTGCCTTTCTCAGGCTGGTCACACACAGCGACATCCAGCGATGTCGCTACACATCCACCAACTCACCCACCCAACCACGCACCCACGCATGCACCCACCCACACAACCACACACCCACCCACCCACCCACACATCCACCCACCCACCCACACACCCACCCACCCACGCATGCACCCACCCACCCACACAACCACACACCCACCCACCCACCCACACATACCCACGCACGCATCCACCCACGCACCCACACACCCACCTATACACCCACTCACTGTCCTCCCCGTGTGTGCATGTGTGTGCATGTGTGTGTGTGTGCGCATGTGTGTGCGTGTGTGCGTGTGTGCGCATGTGTGTGCGTGTGTACGTGTGTGTGTGTGCATGCGTGTGCGTGTGTGCATGTGCGTGCGTGTGCGTGTGTGCGTGTGTGTGCGTGCGTGTGCAGGTGACGGTGTTCCTGCACTACCTGTGGTCGGCGCCGCTGCAGACGGCCGTGGTGGTGGTGCTGCTGTGGCAGGAGGTGGGCGTCGCCTGCCTCGCCGGCGTCGCCGTCCTCGCTCTCCTCATGCCCGTGCAGTCCTTCATCGGCAGCGTCTTCTCACGCCTCCGGTGGGGGGGCCACGCCTTCTCCTCCTCCCCCCTCCCCTCCTTCCTCCTCCTCCCTCCTGTCCCCTTCCTCCCCCTCCTCCCCCTCCTCCCCCTCCTCCCTCCTCCTCCCCCTCCTCCCCCCTCCTCCCCCTCCTCCCCCCTCCTCCCCCTCCTCCTCCCCCCTCCCGTCCCCTTCCTCCCCCTCCTCCCCCTCCTCCCCCCTCCTCCTCCCCTCTCCTCCCCCACCTCTCTCTACTCCTCTCCCCTCCTCCCCCCTCCTCCTGCCCCCTCCTCCTCCTTCCTCCTCTCCCCTCCTCCACCCTCCTCCTGCCCCCTCCTCCCCCTTCCTCCTCCCCCCCTCCAATAACGATGGTGGCAATGAGGATGGTGGCAATGACGATTGTGGCAATGAAGATGGTAGCAATGACGATGTGGCAATGATGATGATGGCAATGACGATGGTGACAGTGACGATGGTGACGATGACAATGGTGATGATGACGATGATGGCAGTGACGATGGTGGCAATGATGATAATGACCACGTGTGGGATGGCGACGTTGCTGCTAAAGACGACGACGATGATGGTGGCGGCGTTGCGAATTGTTTCATCGCAGGTCCAAGACGGCGCGACACACGGACTCGCGGATCCGCACGATGAACGAGGTGGTGGCGGGGATGAGGATCATCAAGATGTACGCTTGGGAGAACCCCTTTTCTCTCCTCGTGGCCTCCATCCGCCGGTACGTGCACCACCTCGTCGCAGTGCCCCGCCAACCTCACCCCCTCCAGCCTGGAGCTGTCTCTGGTGCTGAGTGACTCTGTGACCCTCACCCCTCCAGCCTGGAGCTGTCTCTGGTGCTGAGTGTCTCTGTGACCCTCATCACCTCCAGCCTGGAGCTGTCCCTGGTGCTGAGTGACTCTGTGACCGTCACCCCTCCAGCCTGGAGCTGTCTCTGGAGCTGAGTGACTCTGTGACCCTCACCCCTCCAGCCTGGAGCTGTCCCTGGTGCTGAGTGACTCTGTGACCCTCACCCCTCCATGATGGAGCTGTCCCTGGTGCTGAGTGACTCTGTGACCCTCACCCCCTCCAGCCTGGAGCTGTCTCTGGTGCTGAGTGTCTCTGTGACCCTCACCCCTCCAGCCTGGAGCTGTCCCTGGTGCTGAGTGTCTCTGTGACCCTCACCCCTCCAGCCTGGAGCTGTCCGTGGTGCTGAGTGACTTTGTGACCCTCACCCCTCCAGCCTGGAGCTGTCCCTGGTGCTGAGTGACTCTGTGACCCTCACCCCCTCCAGCCTGGAGCTGTCTCTGGTGCTGAGTGTCTCTGTGACCCTCACCCCCTCCAGCCTGGAGCTGTCTCTGGTGCTGAGTGAGACCCTCACCCCTCCAGCCTGGAGCTGTCCATGGAGCTGAGTGACTCTGTGACCCTCACCCCCTCCATGATGGAGCTGTTACTGGTGCTGAGTGTCTCTGTGACCCTCACCACCTCCAGCCTGGAGCTGTCTCTGGAGCTGAGTGTCTCTGTGACCCTCACCCCTCCAGCCTGGAGCTGTCCCTGGTGCTGAGTGTCTCTGTGACTCTCATCACCTCCAGCCTGGAGCTGTCTCTGGTGTTGAGTGACTCTGTGACCCTCATCACCTCCATGATGGAGCTGTCCGTGGTTCTGACCGCCGTCTCGCCACGTCTCCCTCCCGCCAGGTTGGAGGTCTCCAAGGTGCTGAAGGCCTCCCTGCTGCGCGGCATGAACATGGCCTGGTTCTTCATGGCCGGCAAGCTCATCCTGTTTTTCACGTTCATGACGTACTCGCTCATGGGCCACCCCATCACGGCGGCGCGCGTCTTCGTGGCGGTGTCGCTGTACAACGCCGTGCGCCTCACCGTCACCCTCTTCTTCCCCTCCGCCATCCAGGCCACGTCCGAGGCCCTCGTCAGCAACAACCGCATCCAGGTGTCGTGGTGGGGGGGGGGGGGGGGCGGGGGGGGGGGGTTGGGGGGTGGATGGGGGGTAGGGGGTACAGTTGGCTGCCAAGGCTGCGTTGGCAGGCAAGGCTACGTTGGCTGGGCCATTTGGCCCACATGTCCAGCCACCGCATGCCTAAACAGCTTTTGTTCGACCGGATCGAGGGGGCTAGACGGGCGCGGCACGGGCTAGAGAAGAGATGGAGTGATGCGGTACAGGAGGACGTGGAGCTGAGTGGACTTGCCGATGACTGGTACCAGCGGTGTCAAGATCGGCCTCTGTGGAGGAGGCTCGTTAAGGACGCTACTGGGCAGTTGGAGGCAGTCGCCCTCCAGCAACAACGGAGGGCGGAGGAGCGATGCTCACAACAATGAGTGGAGCGCCGGGTGGATAAAATGCGACGAGTTAGCACAGTGGGGTGCATCTGCCAGTCATCTCAGTCAGCCAACCCATGGCACTTGGGTCTGTCCTGTGACCCCCTTTCAGCGAGCCTTCGACACTTCACGTGGCCTCAAAGTGCACCTGGCCTGGCACAGGCGCCGTGGTGACGCCACCGTCACTTAGTGGCGAATGGCGGCTGTTGTTGTTGTTGTTGTGTGTACTCACATGTGCATGTAGGGAACGGCATGTCGTCGGCCTCTCCTCGGTCGGCCTCAAATGAGTACCCGGTGCGCTGTGTAAACATCGCCACTGGGAGACAACGGCGGCCGAGCGTGGTGCTGGCCACCCACCCCCTCGTGTGCCGTGTCGGCCTTCATAGGTGCTACTCGCTAACAGCACTTGGCCCAACAGCTGTTACAGGCTATGCGGGGGACCTTTGCGTGTAATGTATGGGGAGTGGTGGCGGCGCAGTTAGTGTACTGCTCTACCCGAGTTGAAATTCCAGCTCATGAACAACATCAGCGACGGATATCTGAATCCGGTTCTGGGCCTCCCCTAGGTCGACTCGGCCTCACATGAGTACCCGGTGTAGTGTGTAAACATCGCGGCCTGACGTGGTGCTGGCCACCCACCCCCTCGTGTGCCGTGTCGGCCTTCACGGGTGCTGCTCACCAACAGCACTTGCCCCAACAGTACGTTTAAGGCTACGCGGGGGATCTTTGTCTTTTGTGCAGACATTCCTCATGCTGGATGAGATTGTTGAGAATGCTAACCAGGAGGAGGAGGAGGAAGAGAGGAGGGAGGAGGAGGAGGAGGGGAAGGAGAAGGGGGAGAACGGGCCGGTGGGTGGAGACCGGACTCCGTTCATCGCCGTGGAGAACATCTCCTGCAGCTGGGACAAGGTACGGCTCGCAGGGAGCGACGCGCCCTGCCCAGTGGGGATTGGCCAGGTTGGAGCCCCGCTCGACAGAAATGAGGAAGTGAATCCCGCTCATCCTGCAGCCGGCCACGCTTACTCACACTCACTTGAACCCACTCACTGTCACTCACTCTCACACACACACACTCCCTCTCACACTAAGTGGCGGTGATGTCACCACGACGCTTGTGCCAGGCTATGTGTACGTTGAGGCCATGGGAAGTGTCGAATGCTCGCTGGCAGACCCAGATTCCACGGGTCGACTGATTGGGATGACTGGCTGATGCACCACCTGTGCCCCCTACTGTGCCAACTTGCTGTGCTTTAGCCACCTGGCGCTCCACTCGTTGTTGTGAGCATCGCTCCTCCGTCCTCCGTTGTTGTTGGAGGACGACTGCCTCCAACTGCCCAGTAGCGTCCTTCACGAGCCTCCTCCACTGAGGCCGATCTTGACACCGCTGGTACCAGTCATCGGCAAGTCCACTCAGCTCCACGTCCTCCTGTACCACGTCACTCCATCTCTTCACTCGCCCGTGCCGCGCCCATTTAGCCCCCGCGATCCGGCCGAACAAAAGTTGTTTAGGCATGCGGTGGCTGGGCATGCGGGCTACATGGCCCAGCCAACGCAGCCTTGCCTGCCGGAGGAGCTCACCGATGGGACTTTGTCCAGATCTTTCAAGGATTATGTGAGCTCCTCACACAATCCAGCCTGGTTAAACCCAGGATGGATCGTAGGCAGGCCAGCCTAAATGTTTCTAACCGGCGAAGATGTTCCATTAGGGGGGTCCACGTTTCGCAAGCGTATCACACACACTCACTCTGACACGTAGTTAGCACAAAAACACAAATTCCCCGTAGAGCCTTAACAGACTGTTTGGAGCAAGTGCTGTTAGCAAGAGACAAAGACACACGCACACACACTCACCCTCTCACCTTTTCACAGATACTCACTCAGAGACACTCACACACACACAACAATGACAAAGGTGCCCACATAGCCTTTAACAGACTGTTGGGGCAAGTGGTGTTGTGTGTAACTCGTGGTGACGAGGCTCGCCCTGCCGCGTGCCGGGGTGCAGGACTCGCCGGACGTGCGGGCGCTGGACTCGATCTCCTTCGCCGTGGGGCCCGGCGAGCTCGTCGCCATCATCGGCCCCGTGGGGGCGGGAAAGGTCGGGAGGGGGGCGGGGGGAGGGGGGGGCGGGGGGGAGGGGGAGGCGGGGGGGAGGGGGATGGGGGGCGGGTGGAACGGGGGGGGTGTGGGGGGGGGTGTTGACAATGTGGGGGGCGGGGGAGAGGGGTGGCAATGTGGGGGAGGCAGTGGGGGGAGGGGGCGGATGGCAATGTGGGGGTGGGGGGGGCGGGGAGGGCGGGGGGGAGGGGGGGGCGGCAGGATGGGGGGGGGTGTGGGACGGGCAGCAAGGCGTGCCGTGCCGGCCTTCATAGGAGCCACTCGCTAACAGCGCTTGCCCCAACAGCCTCTTGACGGCTGTACGGGGGGGGGGGGGTCTGTGTGTGTGTACCTGTGTGTGTGTGTGTGTACCTGTGTGTGTGTGTGTACCTGTGTGTGTGTGTACCTGTGTGTGTGTGTGTGAGGGTGTGTGTGTGTACCTGTGTGTGTGTGTGTGTGTGTACCTGTGTGTGTGTGTGTGTACCTGTGTGTGTGTACCTGTGTGTGTGCGTGTGAGTGTGTGTGTGTACCTGTGTGAGTGTGTGTGTGTACCTGTGTGAGTGTGTGTGTGTGTACCTGTGTGTGTGTGTACCTGTGTGAGTGTGTGTGTACCTGTGTGTGTGTGTGTGTACCTGTGTGTGTGTGTGTGTACCTGTGTGTGTGTGTGTGTACCTGTGTCTGTGTGTGTGTGTGTCTGTGTGTGTCTGTGTGTGTGTGTACCTGTGTGTGTGTGTACCTGTGTGAGTGTGTGTGTGTGTACCTGTGTGTGTGTGTACCTGTGTGTGTGTGTACCTGTGTGTGTACCTGTGTGTGTGTGTACCTGTGTGTGTGTGTGTACCTGTGTGTGTGTGTGTACCTGTGTGTGTGTGTACCTGTGTGTGTGTGTGAGTGTGTCTGTGTGTGAGTGTGTGTCTGTGTGTGAGTGTGTCTGTGTGAGTGTGTGTGTGTGTACCTGTGTGTGTGAGTGTATCTGTGTGTGTGTGTACCTGTGTGTATGTGTGTACCTGTGTGTGTGTGTGTACCTGTGTGTGTGAGTGTACCTGTGTGTGTGAGTGTGTGTGTGAGTGTCTGTGTGTGAGTGTGTGTGTGTACCTGTGTCTGTGTGTGTACCTGTGTGTGTGTGTGAGTGTGTGTGTGAGTGTGTGTGTGTGTACCTGTGTTTGTGAGTGTGTCTGTGTGTCTGTGTGTGTGTGTGAGTGTGTCTGTGTGTGTGTGTGAGTGTGTGTGTGAGTGTGTCTGTGTGTGTGTGTCTGTGTACCTGCGTGTGTGAGTGTGTCTGTGTGTGTGTGGGGAGCCGTGGCGGAGCGGTCAGCGCGCCGCGCTCCCGACCCGGCGACGACCCCAGCTGGTCACCCGCCCACCGCGGCCCCTGCATCCCTCTCACGGCTCCGCCTGGGACCCCTTTGCCTTTACCTCTGTCCTGCAGTCGTCCCTGCTGAGCGCCCTGCTGGGCGAGCTGCCGTGCTCGCTGGGCCGCGTGCGGGCGCGGGGCCGCGTGGCCTACGCCTGCCAGCAGCCCTGGGTGTTCCCCGACACGGTGCGGCAGAACATCGTGTTCGGGGCGGCGTACGAGCGCGCGCGCTACGAGCGCGTCGTGCGCGCCTGCTCCCTGCGCAAGGTGCGGCCATAACCACAACACGGTGACCCCTGCGTGACCCCTGCGTGACCCCTGCGTGACCCCCCCCATGTGACCCCCCCCATGTGACCCCCCCCCCCTTGTGACCCGTCCATGTGACCCGCCCATGTGACCCGCCCATGTGACCCCCGCGTGAGCGTGCAGGATTTTGAGATGATGTCCGAGGGAGACTTGACCCTCATCGGAGACCGTGGGGTCACGCTGAGTGGTGGACAGAAAGCGCGCATTAACCTTGCCCGGTGAGGCTCGCTCGCTCACCCACTCGCCCGCTCACCCGCTCACCCGCTCACCAATTCGCTTACCCATTCACCAACTCATTCACCTGCTCGCTCACCTGCTCACCCACTCGCCCACTCGCCCACTTGCTCACCCGCTCACTCGCCCACTTGCTCACCCGCTCACTCGCCCACTCACCCGCTGTCTTATCCAGCTGACTCACCCACTAACGCACCCGATCACTCACTCACTAGCTCACTTGGTAACCTACTCGCTCACCCACATGCTCACTCACTCACTCGGCAACCTACTCACTCACCCAATCACCAACTCGCCCACTCGCTCACTCACTCACTTGCCTCCTCGCTCACTCAGCAACCTACTCACTGGTTGTGACTGTGGCTGTGTGGTTGTGTGGTTGTGGCTGTGTGGTTGTGTGGTTGTGATTGTGTGGTTGTGATTGTGGTTGTGATTGTGGTTGTGATTGTGGTTGTGATTGTGGTTGTGATTGTGGTTGTGTTGTTGTGATTGTGTGGTTGTGATTGTGGTTGTGTGGTTGTGATTGTGGTTGTGTTGTTGTGATTGTGTGGTTGTGATTGTGGTTGTGTGGTTGTGTGGTTGTGATTGTGGTTGTGATTGTGGTTGTGATTGTGGTTGTGATTGTGGTTGTGATTGTGGTTGTGATTGTGGTTGTGTTGTTGTGATTGTGTGGTTGTGATTGTGGTTGTGTGGTTGTGATTGTGGTTGTGTTGTTGTGATTGTGTGGTTGTGATTGTGGTTGTGTGGTTGTGATTGTGTGGTTGTGATTGTGGTTGTGTTGTTGTGATTGTGTGGTTGTGATTGTGGTTGTGTGGTTGTGATTGTGGTTGTGTGGTTGTGATTGTGTGGTTGTGATTGTGGTTGTGTGGTTGTGATTGTGGTTGTGTGGTTGTGATTGTGTGGTTGTGATTGTGGTTGTGTGGTTATGACTGTGGTTGTGTGGTTGTGATTGTGGTTGTGATTGTGGTTGTGTTGTTGTGATTGTGTGGTTGTGACTGTGGTTGTGTGGTTGTGATTGTGGTTGTGATTGTGGTTGTGATTGTGGTTGTGATTGTGGTTGTGATTGTGGTTGTGATTGTGGTTGTGATTGTGGTTGTGATTGTGTGGTTGTGTGGTTGTGATTGTGGTTGTGATTGTGGTTGTGTTGTTGTGATTGTGTGGTTGTGATTGTGGTTGTGTGGTTGTGATTGTGTGGTTGTGATTGTGGTTGTGTGGTTATGACTGTGGTTGTGTGGTTGTGATTGTGGTTGTGATTGTGGTTGTGATTGTGGTTGTGATTGTGGTTGTGATTGTGGTTGTGATTGTGTGGTTGTGTGGTTGTGATTGTGTGGTTGTGATTGTGGTTGTGTGGTTGTGTGTTTAAAACTGTGGTTGTGTGGTTGTGGTTGTGTGCTTGTGACTGGTTGTGTAGTTGTAGCTGTGTGGTTGTGACTGTGATTGTATGGTCGTGACTGTGGTTGTGTGGTTGTGCGGTTGTGTGGCTGTTTGGTTGTGCGGTTGTTGCTGTGTGGTTGTCGCCGTGGTTGTGTGGTTGTGTGGTCACCGTGGTTGTCCTAGTGGTTGTGTGGTTGTTGCTGTGTGGTTGTGTGGTTGTTACTGTGTGGTTGTGTTGTTGTGTGGTTGTGTGGTTGTTGCTGTGTGGTTGTGTTGTTGTGTGGTTGTTGCGTTGTGGTTGTTGCGTTGTGGTTGTTGCGTTGTGGCTGTGTAGTTGTTGCGTTGTGGTTGTGTGGTTGTCACCGTGGTTGTGTGGTTGTGTAGTTGTTGCGTTGTGGTTGTGTGGTTGTCACCGTGGTTGTGTGGTTGTGTAGTTGTTGCGTTGTGGTTGTGTGGTTGCCCAGGGCGGTTTACCAGGACGCTGATCTCTACCTCCTGGATGATCCGCTCAGCGCCGTCGACGCAGAAGTTGGGAGAGCGCTCTTTGAGAAGTGAGGCTCAACGTCGCCTCGTCACCACGTCATCAGGTCACGGGTCGCGGGGTCACAGGTCATCACGGCACCAGGTCACCAGGTCACGGGGTTACCAGGTCACCAGGTGACCTCATCACCACGTCACCACGTCACCAGGTCACCAGGTGACCTCATCACCACGTCACCAGGTCACCAGTTACCTTATTACCAGGTCACGGCATCACCTGTGACGGTTATCTGAACCGGTCCTGGGTCTCCCCTAGGTCGACTCGGCCTCAATTGAGTACGTGGTGCGGTGTGTAAACATCACCACCGGGGAGACAAAGGCCGCGCCGGCCTTCGAAGGTGCCGCTTCTCGCTAACAGCACTTTGCCACAGCAGCCTGTGAAGGCTACACGGGGGACCTTTGCTTGTGCGCCTGCAGGTGCATCTGCGGCGTGCTGCAGGACAAGCCCCGTGTGCTCGTCACGCACCAGCTGCAGTTCCTGCAGGAGGCCACTCACATCATCGTGCTCAAGGAGGTGAGCGGCACCACGAGGAGGGGAGGGGGGGGAGGAAGGGGGAGAGTGGGGAGGAGGAGGGAGGAGGGCGTACACTCAGCCACCCACACGTGGGCGAGGTCGTGGTGCTGGCCACACCACTCCCCTCGTGTGCCGTGCCGGCCTTCATAGCTGCTGCTATTTGCAAACAGCACTTGCCCCAACAATCTGTTAAGGCTATACGGGGAATATTTGTGTGTGTGTGTCTTTGTTAATTGTATGGGATGACTGGCAGATGCACCAGCTGTGCTCCTCACTGTGCCAACTCACGGAATTTTAGCCGCCCGGCGCTCCGCTCGTTGTTGTGAGCGTCGCTCCTCCGCCCTCCGTTGTTGCTGGAGGGCGACTGCCTCCAACTGCCCAGTAGCGTCCTTCACGAGCCTCCTCCACAGAGGCCGATCTTGACACCGCTGGTACCAGTCATCGGCAAGTCCACTCAGCTCCACGTCCTCCTGTACCACATCACTCCATCTCTTCTCTAGCCCGTGCCGCGCCTGTTTAGTCCCCTCGATCCGACCAAACAAAAGCTGTTTAGGCATGCGGTGGCTGGGCATGCGGGCTACATGACTCAACCAACGCAGCCTTGCCTGCCGGAGGAGCTCACCGATGGGACTTTGTCCAGATATTTTAACGATCTGTAAGCTCCTCCCACAGCCTGCTGGTTAAACCCAGGGTGGATTGTAGGCAGGCCAGCCTGAATGTTGCAAACCAGCGCAGATATTCCATAAGAGGGCTCCACGTTTTGTAAGCACAGGAAAGGGGAGGGCATGACTGTGGCCGAGAAGACCCATTGAATCTGGTCAGCGAAGTCTTAACATAGTCGGAGGCAGTCATCCCCCAACAGCAGTGAGTGGGCACAGTGGGGGGCACGGCTGGTGCATCTGCCAGTCATCCCAATCAGTCAGCCCAAGGCACCTGAGTCTGTCCCGTTTCTCAAATACAATTGCATACATGCACAGTTTGTGTGTATGTTGAACTTCTTTCGCAACGTACGTAGCCCACTGTGCTACCCAATGTAAACGAGACTTTTGTAAGTTACCAGATAAGGAGATCACAAGTGCCAGCTCGCCTAAGCGGCTTATCGTCATGTGGAAATGTGCAGCGGCCACGTGTGATGTCGATTCACAATGTAGAGGGAACATCTGGAGGACCTGGATAACAAAATCCATGCGACCATAGGGAGAGAGACACACAAACGCCAAATATACAGGCATCGGGGTCGGGATTGAACCCACAACCTCCTGTATGCCAGGCAAGGTAGTTAACATCTCCTAGTCACCGTGGCACACCTGCACCTAGCCTGGCACAGCAGTCAACCCACGGCACCTGGGTCTGTCCCGTGACCTCCTGCACCTAGCCTGGCACAGCGATCAATCAACGGCACCTGGGTCTGTCCCGTGACCTCCTGCACCTAGCCTGGCACAGCAGTCAACCCACGGCACCTGGGTCTGTCCCGTGACCGCCTGCACCTAGCCTGGCACAGCAGTCAACCCACGGCACCTGGGTCTGTCCCGTGACCGCCTGCACCTAGCCTGGCACAGCGATCAACCCACGGCACCTGGGTCTGTTCCGTGACCTCCTCCTGCCAGCAACAGCGGAGAGCCTTCCGTACTTCACGTGACGGCCTCAAGGTGCACCTCGCCTGGCACAAAGCCCCGTGGCGGCGACATCGCCACCACTCAGTTGGTGAATGGCGGCGGCCGTTGTCGTCGTCGTTGTTGCTATGCGGTTGTCCCACGGCGGTGACGGTTACCGTGGTTGTTTTTGTTACGCGGTTATCACACGGCTGTGACGGTTGCCGTGGTTGTTGTTGCCATGCGGTTGTCCCACGGCGGTGACGGTTGCCGTGGTTGTTTTTGTTACGCGGTTATCACACGGCTGTGACGGTTGCCGTGGTTGTTGTTGCTATGCAGTTGTCCCATGGCGGTGACGGTTGCCGTGGTTGTTATTGTTACGCGGTTATCACACGGCTGTGACGGTTGCCGTGGTTGTTGTTGCCATGCGGTTATCCCATGGCGGTGACGGTTGCCGTGGTTGTTGTTGCTACGCGGTTATCCCATGGCTGTGACGGTTGCTGTGGTTGTTGTTGCTACGTGGTTATCCCATGGCGGTGACAGTTGCCGTGGTTGTTGTTGCTACGTGGTTATCCCATGGCGGTGACGGTTGCCGTGGTTGTTGTTGCTGCGCGGTTGTCCCATGGCGGTGACGGTTTCCGTGGTCGTTGTTGCTACGCGGTTGTCCCACGGCGGTGACGGTTGCCGTGGTTGCGGTGCCGGTTGTCAGGGCCACGTGACAGCGCGCGGCACGTTCTCTGAGCTCCTCCACTCGGGCGTCGACTTCACGACGCTCCTCCGCCACGAAGACCACGAGGAGCCCGACGACATCATCCCTGGCGACCATCGCCACGGCAACTGCATGCGCACCCTCTCCTCGGCGACCAGCGACTCCAGCATTGTCTCCGACGCCAAGGTGCGGAGCGAGCCGGCTATCGTGGTACCCAGTTACTGTGGTACCCAGTTACCATGGCAACTGGTTATCGTGTCTCTCAGTTACAGCGTTACCCTGTTACCATGTGACCTGGTTACCGTGTTATCTGGTACACCAGGAATGGATGAGTGGTTATCACGTCCCCTCGTTGCTGTTACCTGGTTACCATATCTCCTGGTTACCATATCTCCTGGTTACCATATCTCCTGGTTGTGTTCGTCTACCCGTTGCCACGATGCCAGTAACCATGGTGACCAGGAGGAGGGTGTGTTGTTTAGTTCGCCCACGGGAGCTCCGGGTGACACTTGTGCCCGTCCCGTTGTTTCTGCGTCTCGCCGGTTGCCATAACGCTCGGTTGCCGTGACGTCCCGTTGCCGTGGTGATCAGGAGGAGGGGGTACCGGTGGGCGTGATGGAGGAGCACCGCGCCCAAGGCAACGTGGACTTCTCGGTGTACAAGCGCTACTTCAGGGCCGGCGCCAGCATCGCCATGCTCCTCCTACTGCTGGTGGTCAACGTGGGCGCCACGGTGAGGGGTCACCGTGTCTCCCAATTGCCGTGTGTCCCGGTTGCCGTGACGTCCGGTTGCCGTGTGTCCCAGTTACCGTGTTTCCCGGTTACCGTGTCTCCTAGTTACCGTGTCTCCCGGTTACCGTGTGTCCCGGTTGCCGTGTGTCCCAGTTGCCGTGTGTCCCAGTTGCCGTGTGTCCCAGTTGCCGTGTCTCCCGGTTGCCGTGTCTCCCGGTTGCCGTGTCTCCCGGTTGCCGTGTGTCCCGGTTGCCGTGTGTCCCTGTTGCCGTGTGTCCCAGTTGCCGTGTGTCCCGGTTGCCGTGTGTCCCGGTTGCCGTGTGTCCCGGTTGCCGTGTGTCCCGGTTGCCGTGTGTCCCGGTTGCCGTGTGTCCCGGTTGCCGTGTGTCCCGGTTGCCGTGTGTCCCGGTTGCCGTGTGTCCCGGTTGCCGTGTGTCCCGGTTGCCGTGTGTCCCAGTTGCCGTGTGTCCCGGTTGCCGTGTGTCCCGGTTGCCGTGTGTCCCGGTTGCCGTGTGTCCCGGTTGCCGTGTGTCCCTGTTGCCGTGTGTCCCTGTTGCCGTGTCTCCCGGTTGCCGTGTGTCCCGGTTACCGTGTCTCCTAGTTACCGTGTCTCCCGGTTACCGTGTGTCCCGGTTGCCGTGTGTCCCAGTTACCGTGTCTCCCGGTTGCCGTGTGTCCCGGTTGCCGTGTGTCCCGGTTGCCGTGTCTCCCGGTTGCCGTGTGTCCCGGTTGCCGTGTGTCCCGGTTGCCGTGTGTCCCTGTTGCCGTGTCTCCCGGTTGCCGTGTGTCCCGGTTGCCGTGTGTCCCGGTTGCCGTGTCTCCCGGTTACCGTGTCTCCCGGTTACCGTGTGTCCCGGTTGCCGTGTCTCCCGGTTGCCGTGTGTCCCGGTTGCCGTGTGTCCCGGTTGCCGGTTGCCGTGTCTCCCGGTTGCCGTGTGTCCCGGTTGCCGTGTGTCCCGGTTGCCGTGTGTCCCGGTTGCCGTGTGTCCCGGTTGCCGTGTGTCCCGGTTGCCGTGTGTCCCTGTTGCCGTGTCTCCCGGTTGCCGTGTCTCCCGGTTGCCGTGTGTCCCGGTTGCCGTGTGTCCCGGTTGCCGTGTCTCCCGGTTGCCGTGTGTCCCGGTTGCCGTGTGTCCCGGTTGCCGTGTGTCCCGGTTGCCGTGTGTCCCGGTTACCGTGTGTCCCGGTTGCCGTGTGTCCCAGTTACCGTGTCTCCCGGTTGCCGTGTGTCCCGGTTGCCGTGTGTCCCGGTTGCCGTGTCTCCCGGTTGCCGTGTGTCCCGGTTGCCGTGTGTCCCGGTTGCCGTGTGTCCCGGTTGCCGTGTGTCCCTGTTGCCGTGTCTCCCGGTTGCCGTGTGTCCCGGTTGCCGTGTGTCCCGGTTGCCGTGTCTCCCGGTTGCCGTGTGTCCCGGTTGCCGTGTGTCCCAGTTACCGTGTGTCCCGGTTGCCGTGTCTCCCAGGGAGGTGACGGGTGGGGTTACCTTAGCGACGCTCATCGCGCTGGGCGGGAGCTCGTAGGGGGTTTCCAGCCTTCGGTCCGGTGCCAGTTTCAAATGCGCTCAGGTGATGGACCCGGCTAAACAGGCATCAGTTACAGTTCTGTCCATCGTGCCTCGGTGGCTAGGAGATGTTAACTCCCTCACATGGCCGTGTGGATTTTTCTCCGGGTCCTCTGGTTTTTCTCTTCCACGTTTAGAATCAACATCACCATGCGTTTAGAGTCAATTAATTGCCTCGATCAACAAATGGTCCCAGCTGTATCGGATCGCGTGTGTGTGTGCGTGTTAATGGTTGGGTCATGTAGCCCGCATATCCAGCCACCGCATGCCTAAACAGCTTTTGTTCGGCCGGACAGAGGGGGCTAAACGGGCGCGGCAGGGGCTAGAGAAGAGATGGAGTGATGTGGTACAGGAGGATGTGGAGCTGAGTGGACTTGATGACTAGTACCAGTGGTGTCAAAATCGGCCTCAGTGGAGGAGGCTCGTGAAGGACGCTGCTACTGGGCAGTTGGAGGCAGTCGCCCGCCAGCAACAACGGAGGGCGGAGGAGTGACGCTCACAACAACGAACGGAGCGCCGGGTGGCTAAAGCACAGCAAGTTGGCACAGTAGAGGGCACAGGTGGTGCATCAGCCAGTCATCTCAGTCAGTCGACCCATGGCACCTGGGTCTGTCCCGTGACCTCTTGCCACCGGGCCTTCAACACTTCACGTGGCCTTAACGTGCACATAGCCTGGCACAAGCGTCGTGATGACATCACCTCCACTTAGTGGCGAATGCCGGTTGTTGTTGTTGGGGAGTGGTGGTGCAGTGCGCTATGAACCCGGCGACCGGAATTCGATTCCTGCTCACGGCCACCAACACCAGTAACTATTATCCGAACCAGTCCTGGGCCTCCCCTAGGTCCGCTTAGCCTCAAATTAAAACCTGGTGCGGTGTGTAAACATCGCCAATGGGGAGGCGGCCGGACGCGGTGATGGCCACCCACCCCCTCGTGTTCCGTGCTGACCTTAACAGGTGCTTGCTAACTGCACTTGCCGCAACAGTCTGTTAAGGCTATGCGGGGGAGCTTTGCTTCGGTCAGAGTGTGATTGTCTGTCCGTCTTTGTCTCCCCAGGTCCTCTACGTGTTGCAGGACTGGTGGCTCTCCTACTGGTCCGTCGCAATTCAACACGCGCCCCGCACACACGCAAACAAAGACAAAGATCCCCCGTGTAGCCTTAACAGACTGTTGGGAAAAGTGCTGTTAGCGAGCACCTATGAAGCCTGGCACGGCACACGAGGGGGTGGGTGGCCAGCACCACGCTCGGCCGCCTTTGTCTCCCCAGTGGCAATGTTTACACATCGCACCAGGTACTCGTTTGAGCCTGAGTCGACCTAGGGGAGGCCCAGGACCGGTTCAGACAATCGTCGCCAGGTGTTGGCCGTGAGCGGGACTAGAACTCGGGTCGCCGGGTTCGTAGCGCAGCGCGCTAACCGCTACACACGCACGCATTTCTGTCTGAGCTGACCTAGGCACGTCCCGCGCGCGTGCGGGGTGCAGGGCGACGCAGCAGGAGGTGGTGATGAAGTGGAACGCGACGGGGACCCTGAACGAGACTGCGGGGCCCCAGCCGGACCCCCTCGACCTCTCCTACTACATCGGGATATACGCGGGTCGGTCCATCTCACACTCAACTGGGGGGGAGGGGTGTAGGTGCGGGGGGGGGGGCTATGGTGGACGAGTCTATTACACTCCCACGGAGGTGGGGGTATTTTATCGGTCTGTCCATTATAATTGTGTCTGTGGGTCAGTCCATCACACAGACAGGGAGGGGGGGGGGGGGGGTTATGGATTAGTCCATTACACTCCCGAGAGGAGTTATGTAAATGTATTGGTCAGATGTAGGTGTGACGGTGCAGGTGTGACGGTGTAGGTGTGACGGTGTAGGTGTGACGGCACGGTGTGACGGCACGGTGTGACGGTGCAGGTGTGACGCTGGGCGTGGTGCTGCTGGGGATGGCCCGCTGCCTGCTGTTCCTCAAGGTGCTGGTGACGTCGTCGCGAGTGCTGCACAACCGCATGTTCTCCTCCGTGCTGCGTGCCCCCGTCTACTTTTACGACGTCAACCCCATCGGTGAGGCCGCCGCCACCGCGGCGCCACCACTCGCCTCGCCGGCCACGCGAGAGAGACGCCGCCTGTCCGTGTGTACATCCGTTCATCGTTCTGTTCTTCCGACTATCCATTCATTTGTTCTTTTTATCTCTCCGTCCGTTCCTCTGTCTGTCTGTTCATCTGTCCGTCTCTTCATCGTTTTGTTCGTTCTTTTTCTTTTCTCTCTACCTGAAGAAGGCCGCTTGTGTTGCGGTCGAAACGTCGTGGGTTTTTTGCTGTTCATTTAGATTTTTGTTTTCTATCTACGTGACTTTACCGAAAGAACCAAGAATACGTTCTGTTCATCTGTCTGTTCATTTGTCTGTCTGTTCATCTGTCTGTTCATCTGTCTGTTCATCTGTCTGTCTGTTCATCTATCTGTCCATCTGTCTGTCCGTTCATCTGTTAGTCTGTCTGTTTTGTCCATGTGTCTGTCGGCTGACGTGGTGATGGTGTGATGTGGATGATGTAGTGATGTGGTGTGTGCATGATTATTTCGTCATGTAGGGTTGTAGATGGTGATGGTGGTGAAGGTGTTGGTGGTGGTGATGATGGTGATGGCGGTGGTCGTCATGGTGGTGATGGTGGTGGTGGTGATGGTGGTAATGTGGTGATGGTGGTGTTGGTGATAATGGTGATGGCGTTGATGGTGATGGGGGTGATGCTGGTGGTGATGATGGTGTTGGTGGTGATGGTGATGATGGTGGTGATGTGGTGATGGTGGTGATGGTGGTGATGTCGATGGCAGGACGGGTGCTCAACCGCTTCTCCAAGGACATTGGGCAGATGGACGACCTCCTCCCCATCACCTTCCTCGACTTTGCGCAGGTGAGGGTGACCCTGATGTCACCGTGATGGCGATGGTGGACGGTGATGGTAGCGCCGGCGGCGATGATGGTAGCGGTGGTGCAGCGGTTAGCGCGCTCACGATTATCTGAACCGTTCCTGGGCCTCCCCTAGGTCGACTCAGCCTCAAATGAGTACCTGGTGCAGTGTGTAAACATCGTCACCGGAGAGACAAAGGCGGCCGGGCGTGGTGCTGGCCACCCACCCCTCGTGTGCCGTGCCGGCCTTCATAGGTGCTGCTACTTGCTAACAGCGCTTGCCCCTACGGTCCCTGCGCGCACACACAGAGTCTATCCAGGCTATGGGGGGGGGGGGTCTTTGGTGGTGATGATGGTCGTGTGTAGATGGAGATGTGGTGATGTGGTAGTAGTAATGGTCGTGTGTAGATGGTTTCTGATGGTGGTGACAGTGGCGGTGGTGATGATGGGTGGTGGTTGTGGTGATGATGATTTTACACACGTGTGCTGAACTTCTTTCGCACCGTACGTAGCCAACCGTGCTAATCGAAGATGATGGTGGTGGTCATGATGGTGGTGATGATCACGGTGGTTGTTATAGTGACGATGGTGGTGATGGTGGTGACGGTGATGGTGGTGACGGTGATGGTGGTGATGACGATGGCGGTTGTGATGGCGATGATGATGATGATGGTGGTGGTCGTGGTGATTGTGGCGACGATCGCGATCGTGACGACTGCTATGACGACGATAGCGACGACGTTTGTACCTCGTTGACATATCAACCCCCCCCCCGTGCCCCCCCCCCCCCCAGACGTCCCTGCAGATCGTGGGTGCGATGAGCGTGGCGGTGGGCGTCGTGCCCTGGGTCATGATCCCCGTCGTTCCGCTCCTCATCGTTTTCTTCCTGCTGCGCCGCTACTACCTCCTGACCGCGCGCAACATCAAGAGGCTCGAGGCCACCGGTGAGGAGGAGGAGGTGGTGAGGAGGTGGTGAGGAGGTGGTGAGGAGGTGCCGCACCTCCCCATCGGCATCTCCACGTGTCTCCGCGTGTCTCCCCGTGTCTCCACGTGTCCCCGCATGTCTCCCCATGTCTCCGCGTGTCCCCACGTGTATCCACGTGTCCCCACGTGTCTCCCCGTGTCTCTGCGTGTCCCCACGTGTCTCCACGTGTCTTCCCGTGTCCCCGCGTGTCTCCGCGTTTCTTCCCCGTGTCTCCCCGTGTCTCACCGTGTCCCCACGTGTCTCCCCGTGTCTCCGCGTGTCCCCACGTGTCTCCCCATGTCTCCGCGTGTCTTTACGTGTCTCACCGTGTCCCCACGTGTCTCCCCGTGTCTCCGCGTGTCCCCACGTGTCTTTACGTGTCTCCCCGTGTCTCCCCGTGTCTCCCCGTGTCTCCCCGTGTCCCCACGTGTCCCCACGTGTCTCCTCGTGTCTCCGCGTGTCCCCCCGTGTCTCCGCGTGTCTCCGCGTGTCCCCCCGTGTCTCCCCGTGTCCCCACGTGTCTCTGCGTGTCTCCCCGTGTCTCCGCGTGTCCCCACGTGTCTCCCCGTGTCCTCCCCGTGTCTCCCCGTGTCCCCACGTGTCTCCCCGTGTCCCCACGTGTCTTCCCGTGTCTCCACGTGTCTCCGCATGTCTCTACGAGCTCGTGCTCCGCTCTTTACGTTTGTCCCCGTGCCCCCCGTGCCCCCCGTGCCCCCCCCCCCCCCGCCCCCCCCAGCGAGGAGCCCCGTGTTCTCCCACCTGTCGTCGTCGCTGCAGGGGCTCCCCGTGGTGCGCGCCTTCCACGTGCAGAGGCACTTCCAGAGCACCTTCGACTCCCTACAGGACGTGCACACCGGTGAGCGCTCGCCGCCAAACTCACCCACTCACCACCACGCTCACCCACTCAGCCACCACGCTCACCGCCACGCTCACCCACTCACCACCACGCTCACCCACTCACCACCACGCTCACCGCCACGCTCACCGCCACGCTCACCCACTCACCACCACGCTCACCGCCACGCTCACCCACTCACCACCACGCTCACCACTCACCACCACGCTCGCCTCCAAACTCACCCACTCACCACCACGCTCACCCACTCACCACCACGCTCACCGCCACGCTCACCCACTCACCACCACGCTCACCCACTCACCACCACGCTCGCCTCCAAACTCACCCACTCACCACCACGCTCACCCACTCACCACCACGCTCACCGCCACGCTCACCCACTCACCACCACGCTCGCCTCCAAACTCACCCACTCACCACCACGCTCGCCTCCAAACTCACCCACTCACCACCACGCTCACCGCCACGCTCACCGCCACGCTCACCGCCACGCTCACCGCCACACTCACCCACTAACTACTACACTCACCCACTCACCACCACGCTCACCGCTCGCCGCCAAACTCACCCACTCACCACCACGCTCACCGCTCGCCGCCAAACTCACCCACTCACCACCACGCTCACCGCTCGCCGCCAAACTCACCCACTCACCACCACGCTCACCGCTCGCCGCCAAACTCACCCACTCACCACCACGCTCACCGCCACACTCACCCACTCACCACCACGCTCACCGCTCGCCGCCACACTCACCCACTCACCACCACGCTCACCGCTCGCCGCCACACTCACCCACTCACCACCACGCTCACCGCCACGCTCACCCACTAACTACTACACTCACCCACTCACCACCACGCTCACCGCTCGCCGCCACACTCGCTCGCTCACTGCCATGCTCACCCACTTACTAGCATGCTCACCGTCGCACTCATCATCGCACTCACCCATTCACCGCCACGCTCACCCACTTACTATGACGCTCACCGCCACATCCACTCACTACCACACTCACCCACTCACTACCACGCTCACCGTCGCACTCACTGTCATACTCACGCACTCACGACCACGCTCACCGCCACACTCACCCACTCACTACTGCACTCACCCACTCACTACCACGCTCACCTCCACGCTCACCGCCACACTCACCTGCTCACTGCCACGCTCACCGCCATACTCACCGCCACACTCACCCACTCACTACCACGCTCACCCACTCACTGCCACGCTCACCGTCGCACTCACTGTCATACTCACGCACTCACGACCACGCTCACCGCCACACTCACCCACTAACTACTACACTCACCCACTCACTACCACGCTCACCTCCACGCTCACCGCCACACTCACCTGCTCACTGCCACGCTCACCGCCACACTCACCGCCACACTCACCCACTCACTACCACGCTCACCCACTCACTGCCACGCTCACCGTCGCACTCACTGTCATACTCACGCACTCACGACCACGCTCACCGCCACACTCACCCACTAACTACTACACTCACCCACTCACTACTGCACTCACCCACTCACTACCACGCTCACCTCCACGCTCACCGCCACACTCACCTGCTCACTGCCACGCTCACCGCCACACTCACCGCCACACTCACCCACTCACTACCACGCTCACCCACTCACTGCCACGCTCACCGTCGCACTCACTGTCATACTCACCCATTGTCTACCACGCTCACTGACACATTTACCCACTCACTACCATGCTCACCCACTCACTACCACACTCACCTCCACACTCACCACCACAATCACCACCACACCCACCACCACACTCATCACCATACTCACCACAACTCTGTGTAAGTGTGTGATCGTGCGTGTTGTGCTGTACCGACCTTCATAAGTGTTACTCGCTAACAGCACTTGCCCCAAAAGTCTGTTAAACGCTATTCGGGAGATCTTTGTCTTTGTATAGACTGGGCAGTGTGGAGCGGTGGTGCAGTGGTTAGCGCTACGCCGCGCTATGAACCCGGCGACCCGAGTTGGATTCACGCTCACGGCCAACACCATTGCCAATTATCTGAACCGGTCCTGGGCCTCCCCTAGGTCGACTCAGCTTTAAATAAGTACCTGTTTGCGGTGTGTAGTAAACATCGCCACTGGGGAGACAAAGGCGGCCGGGCGTGGTGCTGGCCACCCACCCCCCTCGTGTGCCACAGTGCCGGCCTCCATGGGTGCTGCTACTCGCTGACAGCACTTGCCCCGACAGTGTGTGTGGGCTACACGGGGGATCTTTGTCTTGTGTGTGAGCGTAGAGGCGTGGTTCCTCTTCCTCACCACCTCCCGCTGGCTCGCCGTGAGGCTCGACCTGCTCTGCGCCGTCTTCGTCACCGCCGTCTCCTTCAGCTCCATCGTCATCTCCAGCAGTGAGCGCCGGCGACACCGCGGCGCGGTTCCAATCCCGCAGGCCGCCCCGGTTAACGCCGACCGCCCTTCCGCTCCTCCCTTGCAAACGACCGCCACCTCTTCTGTCCTAGCCCAGCATCATCATGCCGACACTGATACTACGCCCTGCCCCTACCACTACCCGAACCCCTACCACTACCCCTATTACTACCCCCTATCACTACCCCACCCCTATCACTACCCCTATCACTACCACTACCCCTATCACTACCCCCTACCACTACCCCAACCCCTACCACTACCCCTATCACTACCCCTATCACTACCCCTACCACTATCACTACCCCTACCACTACCCCAACCCCTACCATTACCACTAACCTTATCACTACCCCCTACCACTACCCCGATCACTACCCCGATCACTACCACTACCCCTACCACTACCCCTACCACTACCCCCTACCACTACCCCTACCACTACCCCTACCACTACCCCTACCAAACCACTCCCACCTGTGCTCCTGTCACCACAACTACACCACCACCACCACTTTTAACAACAACAACAACAACAGCCCCACTGTTCTTCATGATCTCAACCACTTATCGTCGTGCGTACAATTTGTCTTCGTGGCTGTAATGTAGCGCCTTGCAGTGAGGCGCTGCTGCTACTTTTAACCCGCTCCACTTGCTCCACCCGCTCCACTCGCTCCACTCGCTCCACCCGCTCCACCCGCTCCACCCCCTCCACTCGCTCCACCCGCTCCACTCGCTCCACCCGCTCCACCCGCTCCACCCCCTCCACTCGCTCCACCCGCTCCACCCCCTCCACTCGCTCCACCCGCTCCACCCCCTCCACCCGCTCCACCCGCTCCACCCGCTCCACCCCCTCCACTCGCTCCACCCGCTCCACCCGCTCCACCCCCTCCACCCGCTCCACCCGCTCCACCCGCTCAACCCCCTCCACTCGCTCCACCCGCTCCACCCGCTCCACCCGCTCCACAATTCTCGTCGTCGTCACAACTCGTCACCGTGACGACCACCCCCACACCTCGTTGTGGTTATCACTTCTCGTCAACGTTGCCTCTGCACGACGACCCCGTGTCTCCCCGTGTCGCCCCCCCCCTTCCACGTCCCCGTGTCTCCTGACGCGTCCCCACCCCGTGTGCCCCTCGTGTCTCCCCACATCTCTCCGTCTAACCGTGTCTCCCCGTGTCTCTCCTCGTGTCTCTCCCCGTGTCTCTCCCCGTGTCTCTCCCCGTGTCTCTCCCCGTGTCTCCCCGTGTCTCCCCGTGTCTCTCCCCGTCTCTTCCCGCGTCTCGCCCCGCGTCTCGCCCCGCGTCTCGCCCCGCGTCTCCCCCCGCGTCTCTCCCCGTGTCTCTCCACGTGTCTCTCCACGTGTCTCCCCCCGTGTCTCCCCCCGTGTCTCCCCCCGTGTCTCCCCCCGTGTCTTTCCACGTGTCTCTCCCCGCGTCTCCCCCCGTGTCTCCCCCCGTGTCTCCCCCCATGTCTCTCCACGTGTCTCCCCCTGTGTCTCTCCCCGTGTCTCCCCACGTGTCTCCCCGCGTCTCCCCGTGAGGTCTGGCCGCGGGGCAGGTGGGGCTGGCGCTGTCCTACGCCATGAGTCTCACCGGGATGTTCCAGTGGGGCGTGCGGCAGAGCGCCGAGGTGGAAAGCTACGTGAGCCTCGCACCAACACCACCATTAGCCACCACCGCCACCATAGCCACTGCCACCGCCACCACCACCAACGCCGCAGCTACCACCACTACCACCACCACCACTACCGCCATAGCCACCACCAACGCCGCCACCTTCACCACCACTGCCACCACCACCACCACCACCACCGCCGCCACCACCGCCACCACCGCCACCACCGCCACCACTGCCATCAGCAGCATCGTCACCAATGATGTCTACTGAGACAATGTGCGTGACGATGTCCGTGACGATGTATATAACGACGTACGCGACGCCGTCGACGCGGCAGATGACGTCGGTGGAGCGTGTGCTGGAGTACTCTGAGCTGGAGCCGGAGGCCCCCTGGGAGGCGGAGAAGCGTCCCCCCGCCGGGTGGCCGTCGCGCGGCGCGCTCTGCCTGGAGGACGTCTCCCTGCGCTACCCGGGCGCCACGCGGCCCGTGCTGCACAACCTCAACGCCACCATCCACCCCGGAGAGAAGGTCGCTCGCGGTCACTGGCGTCACTTGGGGTCACTCGGGGTCACTCGGGGTCACTCGGGTTACTCGGGGTCACTCAGGGTCACTGGCGTCACTTGGGGTCACTCGGGGTCACTGGGGTCACTGGGGTCACTGGGGTCACTCAGTCACTGGAGTCACTCGGAGTCACTCGGAGTCACTCGGGGCCACTCGGGGTGACTCGAGGTCAAACGGGGTCACTCGGGTCACTCGGGTCACTGTGGTCACTCAGTCACTGGGGTTACTCGGGGTCACTCATTCACTGGGGTCACTCGGGGTCACTTGGGGTCTCTCAGTCACTGGGGTTACTCGGGGTCACGGGTTACTCAGGTCACTGAGGTCATACAAATGATAGCTCCACCAAGAAGTGGCTTGTCATCATCATCGTCACATGGAAATTTACAGCAGCCAAACGCTCTAAACGCGTGGAGACGTTGATTCTAAATGTGGAGGTAATAAGCGGAGGAGCCGGAGAAAGATCCACGCGAGAGAGGGAGAGAATCGCCAACTCCACATACACAGCAGCAGCAGCAGGCATCGTCAGGGTCGGGATCGAACCCACGACCTCCTGCACACCAGGAGAGGTCGTTAACATCTCCTAGCCACCGTGGCAGCCCTGGGTCGTGGGGAAACAGGTCGGGGTCATAGGTTAGTAAACTACAGGTAGCGGTCAGTGGTAGGGGGTCACGAGTTCAAGGCGTCATGGATTGGTGTCACGGGTTCAAGGTCTCGTGGGTAAGGGTCGTGTCTAGGAGTCACGTGTTCACGGGTCGCCCGGAAAGGGGATCGCAGGTTCAGGGGCCGCAGATGCACGCACGCACGTGCACGTACGTACGTACGTAGAACTTATTTTGCACCGTGCGTAGCCAACCGTGCTATAATCGGGGTCAAGGGTCATGGGTAGGGGTCACTGCTTCGTGGGAAGCACCTAAACCACAACGACGCACAGGACTCGGGGCGTGCCTGGGTCATCGGGCTGGGAGGCTCGGGGACTCGGGGCGTGCCCGGGTCATCGGGCTGGGAGGCTCGGGGGCTCGGGGCGTGCCCGGGTCATCGGGCTCGGAGGCTCGGGGGCTCGGGGGTCGCGTTGACGGCCGCCACCCCCTCGGCGCGGTTTCCTGCAGATCGGCATTGTGGGCCGCACAGGCGCCGGCAAGAGCTCGCTGCTCGCCGCGCTCTTCCGCCTGGCGGAGCCGAGCGGCCGCATCGTCATCGACGGCATCGCCACCTCCTCGCTCGGCCTCCACGACCTGCGCCGCCGCATCTCCATCATCCCCCAGGTAACCCGCGGCGATGACCCCCCCCCCCCCGTGGCAACTCCGCTTCCAACTCCACAACTCCACAAATCCTCCACGTCGTTTGAAGGCGGCGGCAATGGGAAGGCTCCGAGCGAGTGGCGGCCCGGAGTGAGTTGCCGCGTGCAACGCGTTGCTCACCACGTGGCCATCAACACCCTGGGAACGTTTAGTTTACAAGCGTTCTCCTCCTCTGTTCCCCCCCACCCCCTCCCCCTGTTCCGCCCCATCCGCCACTCCCAGGATCCCGTCCTGTTCACCGGCTCCATGAGGAAGAATCTGGATCCGTTTGGGGAGCACACGGACCACGACCTGTGGGCAGCGCTCGAGGAGGTAACACCACCACGCGCCCACGCCTGCCTACCCACGCACGTGCCCACGCCTGCCTACCCACGCCTGCCTACCCACGCACGTGCCCACGCCTGCCTACCCACACCTGCCTACCCACGCACGTGCCCACGCCTGCCTACCCACGCACGTGCCCACGCCTGCCTACCCACGCCTGCCTACCCACGCCTGCCTACCCACGCCTGCCTGCCCACGCCTGCCTGCCCACGCCTGCCTGCCCACGCCTGCCTACCCACGCCTGCCTACCCACGCCTGCCTACCCATGCCTGCCTGCCCACGCCTGCCTGCCCACGCCTGCCTACCCACGCCTGCCTGCCCACGCCTGCCTACCCACGCCTGCCTACCCACGCCTGCCTACCCACGCCTGCCTGCCCACGCCTGCCTGCCCACGCCTGCCTACCCACGCCTGCCTACCCACGCCTGCCTACCCACGCCTGCCTACCCACGCCTGCCTGCCCACGCCTGCCTACTCACGCCTGCCTACCCACGCCTGCCTGCCCACGCCTGCCTGCCCACGCCTGCCTGCCCACGCCTGCCTACCCACGCCTGCCTACCCACGCCTGCCTATCCACGCCTGCCTACCCACGCCTGCCTGCCCACGCCTGCCTACCCACGCCTGCCTACCCACGCCTGCCTACCCACGCCTGCCTACCCACGCCTGCCTACCCACGCCTGCCTACCCACGCCTGCCTGCCCACGCCTGCCTACCCACGCCTGCTTACCCACGCTGCCTACCCACGCCTGCCTGCCCACGCCTGCCTACCCACGCCTGCCTACCCACGCCTGCCTGCCCACGCCTGCCTACCACCATGTGCCTACCACCATGTGCCTACCACCATGTACCTACCCACGCCTGCCTACCCACATGTGCCTACCCACGCCTGCCTACCCACGCCTGCCTACCCACGCCTGCCTACCCACGCCTGCCTACCCACGCCTGCCTACCACCATGTGCCTACCACCATGTGCCTACCACCATGTACCTACCCACGCCTGCCTACCCACATGTGCCTACCCACGCCTGCCTACCCACGCCTGCCTACCCACGCCTGCCTACCCACGCCTGCCTACCCACGCCTGCCTGCCCACGCCTGCCTACCCACGCCTGCCTGCCCACGCCTGCCTGCCCACGCCTGCCTGCCCACGCCTGCCTACCCACGCCTGCCTACCCACGCCTGCCTGCCCACGCCTGCCTGCCCACGCCTGCCTACCCACGCCTGCCTACCCACGCCTGCCTACCCACGCCTGCCTACCCACGCCTGCCTACCCACGCCTGCCTACCCACGCCTGCCTGCCCACGCCTGCCTACCCACGCCTGCCTGCCCACGCCTGCCTACCCACACCTGCCTACCCACGCCTGCCTACCCACGCCTGCCTACCCACGCCTGCCTGCCCACGCCTGCCTACCACCATGTGCCTACCACCATGTGCCTACCACCATGTACCTACCCACGCCTGCCTACCCACGCCTGCCTACCCACGCCTGCCTACCCACGCCTGCCTACCCACGCCTGCCTACCCACGCCTGCCTACCCACGCCTGCCTACCCACGCACGTGCCCACGCCTGCCTACCCACCATGTGCCTACCCACGCCTGCCTACCCACGCCTGCCTACCCACCATGTGCCTACCCACGCCTGCCTGCCCACGCCTGCCTACCCACGCACGTGCCCACGCCTGCCTACCCACCATGTGCCTACCCACGCCTGCCTACCCCCATGTGCCTACCCCCATGTGCCTACCCCCGCCTGCCTACCCCCATGTGCCTACCCCCGCCTGCCTACCCCCATGTGCCTACCCCGCCTGCCTACCACCATGTGCCTACCACCATGTGCCTACCCCCATGTGCCTACCCCCGCCTGCCTACCCCCATGTGCCTACCCCCGCCTGCCTACCCCCATGTGCCTACCCCCGCCTGCCTACCCCCATGTGCCTACCCCCGCCTGCCTACCACCATGTGCCTACCACCATGTGCCTACCACCATGTGTCTACCACCATGTGCCTACCCACGCATGTGCCCACACCTGCCTACCACCATGTGCCTACCCCTGCATGCGTACCACCATGTACCTACCACCATGTACCTACCACCATGTACCTACCCCCGCCTGCGTACCACCATGTACCTACCCCCGCCTGTGTACCACCATGTACCTACCCCCGCCTGCCTACCACCATGTACCTACCACCATGTACCTACCACCATGTACCTACCCCCGCCTGTGTACCACCATGTGCCTACCCCCGCCTGCCTACCACCATGTGCCTACCTCCATGTGCCTACCCCCGTGCGTGTGTGCGTTACCCCCCCCAGGTGCAGCTGCGCTCCGTGGTGGAGGAGTTCCCGGCGCGTCTGGACGCCGAGTTGGCCGAGTCGGGCGCCAACCTCAGCGTGGGGCAGCGCCAGCTGGTGTGCCTGGCGCGCGCCCTGCTGCGCCACAACAACATCCTGGTCATCGACGAGGCCACCGCCAACGTCGACCCGCGGTGACCCCGCACGCCACCGCACGGCACCGCACGCCACCGCACTCAGGGCTAGGAGATGTTAACTACCTCGCCTGGTATGCAGGAGGTCGTGGGTTCGATCCAGACCCCGACACCTGCTGCTGTATATTTCGAGTTTGCGTCTTTCTCTCTCCCCATGGTCGCGTGGATTTTCCTCCGGATCCTCTGGTTTTTCTCGACACATTTAGAAACAACATCACACGTTCAGAGTATTTGGCTGCTAGAAATGTCCACTTGGTAAGCCACTTCATGGGGCTCTCATTTGTGGTCAGGTTGCTTCTGACAAAAGAGCTTTACAGCTCAATGAGCCTTACCTGGTACAATAAAATAAGAAATATTTGAATCGTATCACACGCATCATAGCGCGCCAATAGCCTATCACGGCGCACCGCACGGCACCCCACCTCCACCCCACGTCCCCTGCTGCGTTGAAACATCGGGAGGGCAGAGGAGCGACGCTGCTCACAACAACGAGCGGAACGCAGTGAGTTGGCGCAGTAGCGGGCACAGCCGGTGCATCTGCCGGCCGTCTCGGTCGGTCACCGCACGGCACCTGGGTTTGTCACGTGATCCTTCCGTACTTCACGCGATAGCCTCGAGGTGCACCTAGGCTGGCACGCCTCGGCGCGTTGTTAAACCGCGCGTGTGTTTGTGTGCCCAGCACGGACGAGCTGATCCAGAAGACGATCCGCGAGAAGTTCCGCTGGTGCACCGTGCTCACCATCGCTCACCGACTCCACACCATCGTGGACAGCGACCGCATCATGGTGATCACCCACACTCGCATACACACTCACATACATACACTCACATACACACTCACATACACACATACACACACATACACTCACATACATACACTCACCTACACACATACACACACTCACACACACATACATACACACACACACTCACACACACACATACACACACACACTCACATACACACACACATACACACACACATACATACACACATACACACACTCACATACACAACAACAACAACCGCCATTCGCCACTAAGTGGCGGTGACGTCACCACGACGCATTGTGCCAGGCCATGTGCACCTTGAGGCCACGTGAAGTGTCGAACGCCCGCTGGCAGGAGGTCACGGGGCAGACCCAGCAAGTGTCACGGGTCGACTGACCGAGATGACCGAGATGACTGGCTGATGCACCACCTGTGCCCCCTACTGTACCAACTTGCTGTGCTTTAGCCACCCGGCGCTTCGCTCGTTGTTGTGAGCGTCGCTCCTCCGCCCTCCGTTGTTGTTGGAGGGCGACTGCCTCCAACTGCCCAGTAGCGTCCTTCACGAGCCTCCTCCACTGAGGCCGATCTTGACACCGCTGGTACCAGTCATCGGCAAGTCCACTCAGCTCCACGTCCTCCTGTACCACATCACTCCATCTCTTCTCTAGCCCGTGCCACGCCCGTTTAGCCCCCTCGATCCGGCCGAACAAAAGCTGTTTAGGCATGCGGTGGCTGGGCATGCGGGCTACATGACCCAGCCAACGCAGCCTTGCCTGCCGGAGAAGCTCACTGATGGGACTTTGACCAGATCTTTCAAGGATTTGTGAGCTCCTCACACAATCCAGCCTGGTTAAACCCAGGATGGATCGTAGGCAGGCCAGCCTAAATGTTTCCAACATACTGACATACATACATACACTCACACACTCACATACACACACATATACACACTCACATACATACATACACTCACACACTCACATACACACTCACATACATACACTCACATACACACTCACACACACATACACTCACACACTCACTCGCATACATACACACTCACACACATACACACTCACAGACACACAGTGATATAAATGCTCGTATACACTCACATACAAAACAAAGACACCCGTGTAGTGCTGTTAGCGAGCACCTATGAATGCCGGCATGGCACACGAGGGAGTGGGTGGCCAACACCACGCCCGGCCGCCTTTGTCTCCCTCATGGCCAAGTTTACTGCAAACCGAACTAGCTACTCATTTTGAGGCCAAGTCGACCTAGGAGAGACCCAAGACCGCTTCAGATAATCGTCACCGGTGTTGGCCGTGAGCGGGAATTGAACTTGTGTCGGCGGGTTCGTAGCGCGGCGTGGCGCTGACCGCTGCACCACCGCTCCCCACTCACGTGAGTGGGGAGCGGTGGTGCAGCGGTCAGAGTGAGTTGGCTGCTGCTAGGATATTTCACACGGCGATGATGACATCGGCCACGTGGCTGAGCCAGCTGTTGCGATGGATGGCCAGGGCGCTTCTGAAGGAAGAGCCACGCAGCTCAGTGGGCCTTGCGCGAGGTCAAACCATGAACAGTTTCGGTTTAATGATGTTCATTATGAATAATTAATAGGTGCCGCTCGCTAACGGCTCTTGCCCCCGCCCCCCCCCCCCCCTTGTCTGTGCCCAGGTGATGGAGGAGGGCCACATCCGGGAGCTGGACTCCCCCCACGCGCTGCTGCAGGACCCCGGCAGCCTCTTCCTGCGCCTCGTGCAGCAGACCGGGCGCGCAGAGGCAGGCGCCCTCACCGAGATCGCTCGCCAGGTGAGACACGCGCGGCGCAGGTGACACGCAGGTTAGACACGCAGGTACAGGTGAGACGTAGGTGACACGCAGGTACAGGTGACACACAGGTTAGACGCAGGTACAGGTGAGACGCAGGTTAGACGCAGGTACAGGTGAGACGCAGGTTAGACGCAGGTACAGGTGAGACGCAGGTTAGACGCAGGTACAGGTGAGACGCAGGTTAGACGCAGGTACAGGTGACACGCAGGTTAGACGCAGGTACAGGTGAGACGCAGGTGACACGCAGGTACAGGTGAGACGCAGGTGACACGCAGGTACAGGTGAGACGTAGGTGGGATATGCGGTACAGGTGATACACAGGTGAGAGAGTGCAGTGCAACATGTGCATTATTTACGCTGCGTCTGCCCCCGTCCGTGTGTCCGCCCGTGCGTGCGCCAGGAACAGTCCAAGCGCGAGCTGCCCCCTCGCCCCACCAACCTCATCATCATGGAGACGGCCTTCTGAACCCCCGCCGCCACGTTACCTGCACCAAGTCGCTGCGGCAACAGCTGCCTATTTGTTTGCTGTTTTTATTTCAGCAGGTTAAGGCCCGCCGAGCTGCGTGGCTCTCTTTCAGAGGTGGCCTGGCCATAAATAACGAAGTGGCTTATCGCGTGGAAATTTATCGCAGCCAATGTACGTTGATTCTAAACGTGGAGGGAAAAAATCCGGAGGAGCTGGAGAAAAATCCAGACGAGCATGGGCAGAGAGAGAGAGAGAGACACGCAAACTCCACATATACAGCAGGTGCCACGCTGGCTATGAGATGTTAACTACCTCTCCTGGTGTACAGGGCGTCATGGGTTCGCTCCCGACCCAGACACCTGTTGTATATTCGGAGTCTACGTGTCTCTTCGTGATTGCCGCCTGGATTTTTTCTCCGGGCCCTCCGGTTTTCCTCTCCACATTTCTAATCGACGTTTATTTCGAGTATTTGTCTACTATCAATTTCCACGCGATGATGATAAGCCACTTCGTTGGGCTGTCATTCGTGATGGCCAGGACGCTTCTGAAAAAAGCTACGTAGCTCAGTGGGGCCGTACCAACGTCAAATAATAAGAGTCAATAGTTGTACCTTTTTTTTTATCGACTCGTCACACACTCCCTGTCGGCTTGGCCTAAGAGAGGCCGAGAGGCGGCCTCGTGTTGGCCCAGAGGTCAGAGGTCGCTGCTGAGCCGACACCTATAAGAGCCTGGGTTCCAGTCCGGGTCAGTCGGTCCCAACCGCCGAGATCACATCGGGGTCTCGTGCGTCAGCAAAGTCACCGATGGTTTGCACAGAGACCCAAAGACTCGCATAGAGACCCAAAGACTTGCATAGAAGACCCAAAGACTCTCATAGAAACCCAAAGACTTGCACAGAGACCCATAGATTCACACCAACACCCACAGACTCGCTGAGGTCCATAGACACATGTGGAGACCCGCAGGCTGTCACAAAGACCCATAGGCTGATTAGACTCATATAGAGACTCACAGACTCACACAGAGACCCACAGACTCACACAGAGACCCACAGACTAACACAGAGACCCACAGACTAACACAGAGACCCACAGACTCACACAGAGACCCACAGACTAACACAGAGACCCACAGACTAACACAGAGACCCACAGACTAACACAGAGACCCACAGACTCACACAGAGACCCACAGACTCACACAGAGATCCACAGACTAACACAGAGACCCACAGACTCACACAGAGACCCACAGACTCACACAGAGACCCACAGACTAACACAGAGACCCACAGACTCACACAGAGACCCACAGACTAACACAGAGACCCACAGACTCACACAGAGACCCACAGACTCACACAGAGATCCACAGACTCACACAGAGACCCACAGACTAACACAGAGACCCACAGACTAACACAGAGACCCACAGACTAACACAGAGACCCACAGACTCACACAGAGACCCACAGACTAACACAGAGACCCACAGACTCACAAAGAGACCCACAGACTCACACAGTGACCCACAGACTCACACAGAGACCCACAGACTCACACAGAGACCCACAGACTAACACAGAGACCCGCAGACTAACACAGAGACCCGCAGACTAACACAGAGACCCGCAGACTCACACAGAGAGCCACAGACTCACACAGAGACCCACAGACTAACACAGAGACCCACAGAGACCTACAGACTCACACAGAGAACCACAGACTAACACAGAGACCCGCAGACTAACACAGAGACCCACAGAATAATACACAGACCCACAGACTCACACAAAGACCCACAGACTCACACAGAGACCCACAGACTAACATAGAGACCCACAGACTCACACAGAGACCCACAGACTCACACAGAGACCCACAGACTAACACAGAGACCCACAGACTAACACAGAGACCCACAGACTCACATAGAGACCCACAGACTAACACAGAGACCCACTTGGCTAACACAGAGACCCACAGACTCACACAGAGACCCACAGACTCACACAGTGACCCACAGACTAACACAGAGACCCACAGACTAACACAGAGACCCACAGGCCCTCTATAGACTGCAGTGAGTTGGTGGTATCAGCCTGGCCACCAATGACTGCGCTCAAAAATAACTCATCACTTGAAATGTGATCCTGCACGCAATTTGGGCAAACTCCAGCTCTGACAATGAAAGAAGATATAAATATACTGTATATAGGTTTTGACCATCACGTGACTCTCAAATGGGGGAGTGCGTGGGGGGTGAGCGTGCTACCCTCGACCGCGCGCATCACTTGACGAAGAAGCAAGGGGGGGGGGTCTCCGAGGTAGCTCTGTGGTGTCTGCTTTCTCGGGTTCCGTTCTCTTAAGGGGGAGGGGTCACTCGGGGTGAATGACGGAAAGGCGTGCGTGGATGTGTGCGTGAGTGTGTGTGTGGGTGTGCGTGCGTGTGTATGTGCGTGGGTGTGTGTGTGTGCGCGTGGGTGTGTGTGGGTTTGTGTGTGAGTGGGCACAGTAGGGGTGCATCGGCCAGTCATCTCAGTCGGCCCATGACACCTGTTGGGTCTGTCCCGTGACCTCCTCCTGCCAGCGGGCGTTCGACACTCCACGTGGCCTCAACGTGAACCTACCCTGGCACAAGCGCCGTGGTGACGTCATCGCCACTTCGTGGCGATTGTGTGAGCGGTAGTGTAGTGGTTCGCGCTACGCTGCGCTACGAACCCGACGACCCGAGTTCGATTCCCGCTCACGGCCCACACCCAGTGACGATTAGTTGAATTGTTCCTGGGCACCCCCTAGGTCTACTCAGCCTTAAAAAGGTACCTGTTTTGCGGTGTGTAGTAAACATCGCCTACTGGGGAGACAAACGCCGCCGGGCGTGGCCTTGGCCACCCACCCCCTCGTGTGCCACAGTGCCGGCTTTCTGTCGGTGCTCCGAGTCGCTGCAAACAGCACTTGCCCTCGAGAGTGCCACAGGCTACACGGTGCGGGCCTCTTTGTTTAACCCTGCACCATACAGCGGGTTCGAGTGGCGAGAACCCAAACTGGGAGCCTGCAACGCCGATGGGGCCCGGTTCGACTCCTACATCGCGTCGTGGCAATGGGGGCGAGTTTGTTTTGCTGTAGTTTTAAATTCACCAGACGCCCACCACCTCCACCACCACCTGCACAACCACCAACACCACCTGCACCTCCACCTGCACCACCACCTGCACCACCACCTGCACCTCCACCACCACCACCACCTGCACCTCCACCACCACCTGCACCACCACCACCACCTGCACCACCTACCCCACCACCACCTGCACCACTACCTCCACCACCACCATCACCACCTGCACCTCCACCATCACCAGCACCACCACCTGCACCACCACCCCCTACACCACCACCACCTCCACCACCACCTATCCCACCACCTACCCCACCACCTACCCCACCACCACCTACACCACCACCTACCCCACCACCACCTGCACCACCTACGCCACCTCTGTCCACCCGCAGTGTAACTGCACCACAGTTGATGGTGGTGGTGGTGGTGGTGTTGATGGTGGTGGTGGCGGGGTAAAGTGTGGGCACTCCCCGCCTTCCCCAAGACGTCTGGTCCAGCGTGGAGCGTGCGAGAGGAGCAGGGCCCTCTCTCGGGTCGCTCTGGGAGCCTTTACCCCTTCACCACATGGGGCCTTACACACCGAGTGTCTTGCTGCTGCTGCGTCTTGCTGCTGCTGCTGCTGTGACCGACCTTGCCTGTGATTGGTCGTTGGGGTGGCTGGTCCTGTAGCTTCCACGTGGCCTGTGAAGTCAAGTGATGTTTGGCGAGTAGCAGCACCTACGTGCACACACTCACTACACATAGTCGCCCTTTCAGACGCGCTGCTGCGGCCGTCTGGAACGCTCTTCCTTACCGATGTTAGCAAGCCACTGGGAGCTACGATGCACTTTTAAATCATCAGCGAGATTGACGAAGCTTCATTTTTTTTCGAACTACTTTTTGTTGCGTTTAGTGTTGTTATCCTCGCCCCCCGCACCGCCGTTTAGCCGCGGTTGGCTACGTACGGTGCGAAAGAAGTTCAAGGTACGTCGAGACAAGATGATGATGGTGATGGTGGTGGTGGCAGCGAGGGTTGAGATGTCAAGACGTGGTTGATTCCTCGAATCGAGGAGAGGGTGGGGGGGCGGCGGAGGTTTGCGATGATGATTTCTATTTTTGATCGTTATATTTTCACGCTACATACACGTTGTATATACATATATGACGTGAATACACACACGTTATATATGGCTATATACACGTGCAGTACGTGTATTCTGTACGCACATGAACCGCATCTCCAAACATGTTGTCGGGAGAGAAAATAATAGTCATGTAGTTTTGTTCACTGGACCTAGAGGCGTTTGTGACCTGTTACGCGATCGCGCACAACTACGCTCTGACGAAGCGCTTGACCTTTGTCAGAGCGCTTGACCTTTGACAGAAAGTTTGACCTTTGACAGAGCGCTTGACCTTTGACAGAAAGTTTGACCTTTGGCAGAGTGCTTGACCTTTGACAAGAAAGTTTGAGCTTTTGCAGAGCACTTAGACTTTTGACAGAGCGCTTGGACTTTTAGCACTGCACCTGACCTTTGAGAGAGCACGGCGGGTGGTTGCTTGTAGTCCTCTCGTGGTGGTGGTAGTGGTAGTGCCTTACGCCGATAGACCCTACGCCCAAGCCAGCCGTCCGGTAGAACTCCCCTCATCCGTGACGAGGTGGGGTGAGGGGTGGGGGGGCGGGGGGGGGGGGCAAACTTGGCAGCTCCACGGGGAAGCCTTCCCCAGTCCAGCCTCTTGTTCCCCTGTAATGCGGCGGTAGTCGTGGTGGTTGTGGCGTTCCTGAAGAACACCGCGTGATGGAAACATCGCCTTCTAATCAACAATATCGCGCTGCAGCAGAGTCCGCGATAACGCGCGAGATGCGTGACGCAGGGCCGGACAACGACCGGGGCGCGGGTGTGAGTAGCATCCAGAAGCATCCAGCAGCATCCCACTGCCTCGCGCGATGATGACGATGATGATGATGACGATGACGATGATGACGACGACGACGACGCTATGCCCAGGTCGCCGTGTTACGACCGCTTATCCCCCGCTGCGACGTAGTTCTATTCGCCCGATCGCGTTCTCTAACAACCGAATTCGCATTCTGCGTCATATAAAAAGTGCGTTCCCTAAAATACCTCCGTCACGCTCTATATCCAATTGGCGTTGTGGGAACGACTCTATAGAGCATGGCCAACTACCCGTGTTGCCCACCCTGATCGATCCAACCACCACAACAAGCCTTTGATGGCCTCGTTCGTCACTGCAGGACCCCCCCCCCCTCTCGTGACGACAATCTTTCTCCAGTGACCTTTAACCTCACCACTGTGGCCTCGTCTCGATCGCACGCGAGCAAGGTCGACTCAGCCTTTATTTATAAATGAGTATCTGGCGCTGCGGTGTGCAAGCGTCAGCGTTGGGGAGATACAAAGACGTTCCCGCGTGGCGCCGACCACCGACCCGCCCCTTCGTGGGCTACCCAGACCTCGTGGGCGCGCCTGCCAACGGGGCTCGCGCCCCAGCAGCCTGCTGGAGGCTTCGCGGGGGGCTCTTTGTCTTCGTGTGTCGCTGAATAGAGGCTCGTAGCGGAACGTCTGCATTGACATTGCCACCACTGATTGTAAGGTGATGATGATGATGATGCTTCCGAAGAAGAAGAGCCATTCACGCATTGTAACGTCGTCAAAGTGGGGACCGCCTGGACTGCGTGTTAAGAGTGTACAGAACCGAATAAAGTAAAATTTCGTTTTGTCAAAAACAATGCTGTCCGCAAGTGGGGCAGCCCAAAGGGCCGCCACATGCGGCACGTAGCCGACCCCTGGCCCGCGTGGCTTTCCAGACCAATGTCACCCAGCAACCATGGGTGGGAAAACCCGATTTTTCCAGCGGCAGGCATCAGGTTTTTTTCTTTAATACAATTAATGCCCGATTTCGGGGAATTAAAACCTGGCTTAATGAATACGAAACTGATCCAAGGCTTAGGCTGCTTCCTCGTCGGTGCTGCTATCATCGTACTCGGGGGGGGCCGTCGGACACGGGGTAGTCGTAGAATGCGGCGGGCAGGTTTGTCTTGATGAACACGAGCTTCTCCACAATCGTGGGCGCCAGTGAGTTCCTTAGCTTGGAATGGATGAAGCCCATCGTTGAGAAGTGCGGTTCTGCAATTAGAACCAATTAAACCGGATTTCTCCCAATCTCAGATGATCGGGTTTAATATAAAAAGAGAATTAAACCCGATTGTAAAAATTAACCCGTAAAAACAAAGTTTTTCACTATAAATCCTTTATATGCGTGGCATCGGTTTACATTTTATTATTCATTTGTTTTTCTTGAGTAAGAGTTTAATTTTTATCACATTGGTATTTTAAATTAAATATGACATTTTTTTTTCCTAAAAAGTGGAAAATTTTGGAAAAAAATTTTCACGAAAATTAATTGTCACGCACAACGAGTCTGTGTGCAAAATGTCAGCTCGATTGGATCACGGGAAGTGGGTTAAAAAACTACCGAAAGATTTGCACGGTCGTAAGCGCGCAAGTGAACTTAATATAAAGGATTTTAAAAACCCGACTGTGCCACCCTTGCCAGCAACAGCAGCGCCGCAGGGGATGCCATCTCCCTGGCCTGGTACACACGTGGTCGTGGGCTCGATCCCAAGCCTGTACATGAGGAGTTTGCGTGTCTCTCTCTCCACGTGGTCGCGTGGATTTTTCTCCGGTTCCTCCGGTTTTTCCCTCCACATTTTCGAAAGATGGGGGTTTATATTATACTGATTATTTGGCTGCTATAAAGGTCCATGCGACGAAAGGCCACTTCTCATTGAGCTATCATTTGTGGCCGAGTCTCTTCTGAAAAAGAGCTCCAACACAGCTCAGTGGGCCTGACCTGGAAAAATAAAAAAAAAGTTGAGTTTCAAGAGGTTACATCATTGGACCTCCTTTGCGAGTACCAAAATATAATAATAGGGGTTTTACCATTTTTTTTCTGGCAACAAAACTTAAACCTTTGTACAAGGGATCGTGTGTGCATTAACCACAATACTTGTGGTCAAAATGCAAACAAAAAACACACTGATAATAAATGCATTGTCCTTGAAACTGATTGGTCCACGCCAGAGACGGCTTTCTTTTGAGCCTCGTCTCAATTGGTGCTCCAGAGGATGATCACACGTATTGTGGTTAATGCACACATGATTCCTCGTAAATAGGTTTCAGTTTTGTTGGCAGAAAAAAGGGGAAAACCCCTATTATATTCCTATTATTATTTCAAGAGGTTCGTTTCGCAGCAGCAGAATGTGGTTCGTAGGCAGCGTCAGGGTGTGTTGAACGGAGCGGCCTCCGTGGTTGACACCGGACAGCCCTTGTCGACAGCGACACATCTGGTGAAGCCAGAAGGATTCCACCTTGACAACAAACATGGGCTCTGCTACTGCTGCTGCTGAGACCCGGGAAGGTCGAGACCGATTAAGAGGTTTCTTGCAACAACAAAAAAACACTGCTGGGGTGTGGGAGAGCCACGAGACTGATGGGACTAAAAATGTGTGGAACGAACACGTGAACACACAGCGGACGTCTGATGGACGTTCGCCTTGGGGCATTGTGGCGGTGTGAAGTTTTGGCTCTCGCCCTCTTGACGCGCGCTCGGGGCTTGTACCCGCGCGATGTCCGACGTTTCGCCGTATGTTGCCTTCAAACTATCGGCTCCCAGATGAGCTGACGGCGTTGTCGGCTCACCTTGATGGCGGATTTGGCGAGTAAGGTGGTCGGATCGACCGGACTGTCAACGCCTCCAGTCCTGGTTAGATTACCGCATCGTCAAGTTCGTGGTGTGTCTTTTTCCGTAGCCAAACATAATAATAACAATCACCATGGGGGTTTATTTCGGGGATGCCGATTCCACGGGCGGTGGGACGGTGGGCATCCCAGCGGTCTGGCGATTCCAGAGGTGGCCGTCTCGACTCCTGTCTCCCCGGTGCGGCCATGGGTCCCATGGGCCGGTGTGGGCCCCACGTGCCAGTGTGGGCCCCACGGGCCAGTGTGGGCCCCACGGGCCACCACTTTGTGCCTCTTTTTGGGTTGCTGTGGCCCACGGAATGGCGTGGGGGGGTTGGGGGTTGTTGGTTTTCCACTCTGGCCGGTGTCGCGCGGTTCAAGACGTTTCGGCAACAAAACGGTGGCGGAGCTTCACGTCGGGAAACATTTCGGCGGCGTCGAGGCGTTCTCCGCGGGGCCATCGGACACTCGGGCAGTGACCAGGAGCCTCGGCGGGGTTCACAATGGCCACGTCGAAAACCTCGCCGCGCCGGCACCGCCGCTGCCGAGAATCCTGGGTTCGAATCCAGGTTTCAGCCGCCCAATCCCGCGACTTAAATCGGGTTCTCAAGTGTGAGGGAGTCGGATGGTCTCCCCCCCCCCCACTCGGTCACCGGTGGCTCACACAGGAGACCCACACACTCGTGTGGAGACCCACGACATCGCGGAGAGATCCATAGACCGACAGAGGCCTATATATTCCACAGCCTCTGAGTTGTTATTGAATCGGGTTCGCAAATATAGCGACCACCAAAGAATTGCAGACCCATAGGCTCATGGAGAGACCCACAGACGCAGACTTGCATCGAGACCCATAGGATCATGGAGAGAGAGACTTACACAGACCCGTCGATTTCGCATAGACAGAGTTGCGGTTAAATCGCGTGAAGTTGATGGGTCTCAGCCCGGTGACCAGTGACAGCTTGAGTCGAACCCAGGCGCTCAGCAATGCCAGCTCGAGTGTTTCCCAACACGGCCGTTGTGGAGGCCAGACAGAAATCATCTCCACCCGGCCACGGCCGTCAACCTCTCTGTGAACCCCAGCTCCCTTCAATGATGCGCTCGTCGGTATAATTTTATTTCTACTCGACTGCGAGCAGCCGATCGCCGGTGTGCAGTAAATGCCGCATGGAGCTTTTTCAACGTTGTGGTGTCACGAGTCCTCTTCATTTCATGACAATGTTCCAGTTCGGTTACACCCAGGAAGGATCGTGTGTTTGCGCGCATATAGAACTTATTTCGCACCGTACGTAGCCAAACATGCTAATCGGAGGTGCAGGCAATAGTGGATGTTGTCGTCAGGGTGTCGTGTTGGTGGTAGTGATAATGGATGTGGTGGTGGTGAGATGGTGATAGTGGATGTAGTGGTGGTATGGTGTTGAGATGATGGTGAGATCATAGTGATGATAGTAGATGTCGTGGTAGTGTGGTGGTGGCATAGTGGTGATGTATGTTGAACTTCTTTCGCACCGCGAAAGAAGTTCAACATACATGATAGCACGGTTGACTATGTACGGTGCTAAAGTTGTTCAACGTAAATACGAGCACCAGGCCAAGGCAGCATCCACGTGGCGTTCAGGCGGCCGATTGAAGCTCCCGCACGGCGACAGAGAGGGACCGCGAGAGGCCAGGCCGAGGGGAGTCACGCGGAGATTTATTAACGAACACGCACCCAAGAGGCCCTGTCGGGTCACCCTGCGCTACAGCATTTGTCCCATCTCGTACATCACACATCGGGGTTCTGACTTTCTGGCCGCGACTCCCAGCCCTACCGCGCTGAACGGCAGGCGATACCTGAACCGGTCCTGAGAACACAGCCCATCTCTACACTTCAGCCCCACGCTAACCCGCGTGGTGAAGTATGGTCAAACCCCACAACCAACACACTGGGGGGGGGGGGGGGGCCTTCATCCAGCAGTGGATTGGCAAAGGAGCCCGTAAATTACTAACTTGCATATGTACATGTATAAGCCCGTGGCCAATCCACTCCTGGACGAGGGATTCCATAGTTTGTGGGGTTTATCCCACCGTGCAGGTCAGCGGAGACGGGGAGCATAGACATTGTTGTACAGTACAATGATGGTTTCGCTGCACTGCTGACAGCAGCAGCGGCAGCCTATATCACCCGTCAGGCACGGCGGTCGCTCATCCAAGCGCGAAGCAGTGAAAAGCCTGCTTAGCTTGCGAGCGCTCACAAGAATCGGGGGGGGGGGGTACGTGAATTCGGATCGAGGTGGTTGGTTGCAGGTGAATTTTGTAAATTGGGATGAATAAGATTTAACTTTTTAAAATATAGAAAACTCATTCCTTTTAAAACAGCTTTTTTTGTGCAAAGTGTTGTCATCGCCCCCCACCCCACCTCCGATTCGCGCGGTTGTGTACGTACGCTGCGAAAGAAGTTCAGCGTACACACACACAACACACACACTTGGGGTGTTTCACGAGACAGATTCACCGCTCAGTGACGGGAGCCGCTCGCTTTCCCCGACGGGAATAGACTAAAACGCAAAACGAAACGCAGCAAGTGGAGGAAGCTGCGCAGTGACTCCGCCGTCAGGGATGCTGCCAAAATCCTGGGCTCCAATCCGGGTCTCGGCCACCTCTACCGGCGAGATCACGCCGGGGATTCTAGCGGAGCGAATTTATGTTCCATGCCCGGTCACCGGCGACTCGCATAAACGTGAGCCGTTCACTTTATTGGTCGTGGAAGGATGATGATGACGAGGACTGCTTGCGGTGATGAAGCTGATGGTGACTGATTGAAGGGATGATGATGACGACGATGGCCATGTTGGATGAGACCACCGTGCTAGCAGGCCGACCTCTCCGAGCGGGATTTTAATTCTCAACCTTCCAACCGCGAGCCGAGCTCTGCACGTCAGCGAGTGAGTGAGCGAACGCGTTAGCGAGTGAGTGAGTGAGCGAGTTAGCGAGCGCGTTAGCTAACGCGTTAGCAGTCGAGTTAAACGGCAACAGCGACGGCAGTAGCGGCACGCGGCCCAGCGAATGGCGGCGGATGAGCGAGCGATGGCAAAACGGCATCAACGTTGGGAGTTCCCAAGTCTCCAAGAAGAAGAACCACTGAGGGGGCAAAGCACGCGGCATACCATCTCAGCGGGTCAGCTGCCCTCCCTGCCAATCTGCCCGACGGACGCAGGGCAGCCCCGCTCGCTCACACCCGAGCGAGCGGTTGCGCAACTTGGGTTGCGTAACTTGGGTTGCGTGCGCGGGACGTCTCTGGCAACCGGTTGCAGTCGCGCGACCGGTCGCTGCTCTCGGGAGTTCGAGACGAACACCCAACGCCGCAGTGGCGTCAAGCGCCCCGGGCCCTGACCCGTCACTTTTTCCTGCACTCGTTCACTCATCCGACCCTCTTCACTGATCCCACCTCTTCTCGCGTTCACTCATCAGACCTCTTCACGCGTTCACTTATCCAAGTTGAGAATTGATTGGGGGGGAGGAGTGAGGATGGGTTAACGATGTGTGTAGAAGGTGGAGATTTTGTGTGTGTGGAGGGTGGAGATTGTGTGTGTGGAGGGTGGAGATTGTGTGTGTGGAGGAGGAGAATGTGTGTGTGTGTAGAGGGTTGAGAGTGGAGAGGGTGGAGATTGTGTGTGTGGAGAGGGTGGAGATTTTGTGTGTGTGTGGAGGAGGAGATTTTGTGTGTGTGGAGGAGGAGAATGTGTGTGTGTGGAGAGGCTTGAGAGTGTGGAATGTGTTTGGGAAAAAGCACGAGGGGCTTGGCAGAACGTGGAATTTATTTGGCAAATCGGAGAAAGCGCCGGCAGGGCAAATAATTATATAGGGAGGTCTACGGGGATGAGACACGGTGGGGGGGGGGGCGTAGTGCACTGTGGGTAAGGTCGGGGCCCGTCGCCGTGACGATCAACGCGTGCCCTTGTGAATGGCGAGCGCCGCAAGGCTGGCAAGGCCGGCAAGGCCGACCACAACCCCGCCCACGATCGCCATGCCCACCAGGCCGTCTGCAACAACACAGCAGAATCGTCAGCGGCATCATCGTCGGTGGTGACATCGTCAGCTTCTCATTATCAGAATCTCAATATCATCAGAATCTCCCAGAGGCTCATAGCTGCCAGACTAGGGCTCTTTCAGTGCTCACTGTGGCAGACTAAGGCTCCCGTAGGTTTCAGTGTCAATGGGGCTCATAGCGGCAGATGAAGGCACGCGCGCGCGCACCTTTCTGCATGGCCTTGTTGATGAGCTTCTCAAGCTGCAGCGCCTGCTGGTTCGTGGGCTCCTTGCGCAGGAGCGTCTTCACGAACTTCAACGCCTTCTCGTAATCCTGCACCGTCGGACCACGCGGGGGGGAGGGGTGGGGGGGAGGAGGGGTGGGGGGGGATGAGGGGTGGGGGGGGAGGGAGAAGGGGTGGGTGGGGGGGATTACTTTAGACAAGAATCCCGCTACCGATTACCGATCGGTGACGTGGAAGTCTCTCGCACAGCAAGATGTTATTCCCATACGGCGGCGTTCTTCGTCGCAAGCCCCCCCCCCCCCCCCCCGCGGGAGCCACTGGCGGCCCCCCTAACATGCGCCCCTACCCCCCCCGCCCCCCGGGCAATACACAAGTGGTGGCAACATCCCCCCATCGCCATCACAACCCCCCAATGATTTCAAACGGCGTGGTGGCAGTCCTCACTCACACCGATGTTGTCTAGTCGGCGAAAGTGACCCCCTTCCCCCATCAAGTCTGAAAACGAGTGAAGAACGCTGCCCTAAGGTAACAACCTAGCGAAGGCAGACTCGAGAAAGCCAGAATTCGGGGTAAACCGGACAGGCGAGGCCAAAATAATATAAAGTTTTTAATGAAAACCAAAAACTTCGAGAAACTTCCACGGGAACACTGCGCACGCGCTAATGAGGCTGCGCGTGATAGGACACGGATGTTCTGTAGTCAATCCACTTCAGCTATATTCAGACTCAACTCTTTTTCAGTTTACCAGGTAAGGCCCACTAAGCTATGACCTGGCCACACGTAACGTATGTACGTCATGTTTGTATATTACAGGCCGTAATTATTATAGATATTGGGGGGGGGGGGGGGGGGACACATCCCCAATATTCAAATATGCTCAAAATGTCCCCCCCAATGTATTGCTATAAAATAGATTTCTGTTTATTGTGGTTATGGTTGAACTTTATTAATCCCTAATCTCTGCCATTACATACAATGAAACAAGAAAAGGTAAAAAAGTAAAAACAGAACAATGTAATACAATACACTATTAGACATTATTGTAAAAAATTAATAAAAAGTCCATCCCATGTGTTAGTGAGATTTTTTTATATTTTAGGCAGGAAATTCGTTTTCAAATTTAGATTTTTTTTTTTTCTGGGGGGGGGGACCCCCAGACCCCCTGGAAGATTTGGTCCCCCCCAATGTTGACTCCATGGCTACGGCCTTGGTATATTATGTATGTTAATGTGGGATTGATCGCCAAGGGCACTTTGAAAGTTCTATCCTGCCCCCCCCCCCCCCCATGCAGAGCGTGGTGGGTGAGGTTACCTTGAGCCGGTAGTAGCCGATAGAGATGTAGAAGAGGTAATCCCGAAGCTCATCTCCCTTCGCGTTGTGGCACAATTCTGGGGGAATATCGTCATCGTCGTCATCAACAGCAACAACAAACTTAAGTATAAACTATTTTTTTTATTTTACCAGGTAAGGCACCACTGAGCTATTTCGCTCTTTTTCAGAAGCGACCTGGTCATCACAAGTGGCCCATCGTGTGGAAATGTATAGCGGCCAAATAGTTGAAACGTGTGATGTTGATTCTAAATGTGGAGAGAAAAACCGGAGGATACGGAGAAAAATCCAAGCGACCACAGAGAGAGAGACCTGCAAACTCCAAATATACAGCAGGCGTCAGGGTTGGGATCGAACCCACAACCTCTTGTATACCAGGCGAGGCTGGTAATATCTCGCCACCGTCATCATCAAGATCGTCATCTTATCAACATCATCACTGTCAACAACATTCCTACGTGTTAAATCATTCATTCATTTCCGATTCGCTCATTCCGCCATTCGCTCACCCCGTCGTTAATGACGAGGTGAGGGTGTGCCCTCCTCACCCTCTAGGAGTCGCACTCCGCGCTTCACGTCTTCGCTGTGCCGGGAGCGTACAAGGCACCACGCGTACTCAAACTGCGTGGCGGGCGATAGCGGCCCCTTCGCCATCTCTGCATTATACTTCTTCTCAAACTTCTACACACGCGCACACACACAGCGAGGTTAGACACAGGACGCTACATATACACACAGCGAGGTTAGACACAATATGTACTGTATGTTGAACTTCTTTCGCACCGTACATGGCCAACTGTGCTCACCGGAGGTGCGCAGACACAGCGAGATTAGACACGGGACAGGACAGACACAGCGAGGTCAAACAGCACACAGACCACGGCGAGGACTGACAGGGCACACAGGACAGATACAGCACAGCAACGGCGAGATTAGATACAGGACACTGCACAGACACAGCACATACACGGCGAGGTCAGATGGCGCACAGGACAGACACAGCGAGGTCAAGCAGCGAGATCAGACAAAGCAGAGACAGGCCAAGGTAATTGTTAATGGCTAAGTTTCATCGTTTGTTCACTTCTCAGTCCACCTTGTCCTGGCGAGGGACGCAGCGGCAGCGTGTTGAGGAGTGGCGGTCCAGACCTCCCTTTCCCTGGCAACAGACTATACACTACTACACTACATTACTATAAACTACACTACTATACAGACTCTAGCTCTTCCTGGGGAACTCCCAGGCGTCCCCAGGCCAGCCGAGCGACATCGTTCCGCCAGCGTGTCCTAGGGTCTTCGCCCAGTGGGACGGACTGCCTGGTAGAGTTCCAGGGGGGGGGGCATCCTTACCGGGTGCCCGAACCACCTCAACTGGCTCGCGTGTTCGTTTAACCAGGTGAGAGCTCAGGGGACCAGAATAGCCTCATTTGCAAAAGTGACACAGGGACTGTGTGGGGGGAGGGACAAGCACAGTGCTAACGCAAATGGGACAGACACAAGACAGCGTGGACAAGCACAGTAGCACTGTCTGTAAGCATCAGCAGGGACTACTATAGCAGGTGGGCGGCATGGCAACATATAGTAGCGGGGACAGAGACAGCAGATAACATAGGCAGGCAGCATGCTCTTGCTGTGCTGTCACCACCACCACTACCCACTACCATCACAACGACAATGGCTATGCCATTATCATTACCATAATCACCGCTATCATTACCTTGACCACCACTACCATCATTACTACCACTATCACAACCATTATAACCATCATTACCACCACCGTTGCAAACCACCACTACGTTCGTCACCACCATGTTCATCATCACCAGGACTACCATAATGTATGTTAAACTTCTTTCGCACCGTACTTTGCCAACCGTGCTAATCAGAGGTGCGGGGGAAGTGCAACGAATGACTTTCATCATCACTCATATCGCTACCATCATGGCAACCTTCACCACTGCCATCACCCACCGTCCCCACCACCATCACCACCACCATCACCCACCACCACCACCATCACCACCACCACCCACCATCACCCACCACCGCCACCATCACCACCACCACCCACCACCATCACCACCCACCACCACCCACCATCACCACCATCACGACCCACCAACACCACCATCACGACCCACCAACATCACCACCACCCACCACCATCACCACCACCATCACCCACCACCATCACCACCACCACCCACCACCATCACCACCACCACCAATATCACCACCACCACCACCCACCAACATCACCACCACCACCCACCACCACCACCACCGCTACCCATGATCATCATCGCTACTCATACGGTCATCACCTTCAATCACAACTACACCACCATCATTGGCGAGACATCGGCGATGTTATTGTAGCAAAACATCAAAGCCATAAAAAAATACGTCCTCTAAACAAAAACCCGCTCGTAACGATTGTCAGCGAGCACTGCTTAAGTTGTGAACAAAACCTCGCACTTTAATACACCGAGGGCAGGGCGCGACCGCCCGTCCTCGCCTAGATTCCCTACCGGGAAAGGCGCGGCCACCCGGGTAGACATACTAGGCCGCAAGGGGGTAGGGAGTAGGGAAAGAGCGTGGGTGGCGTGGGTGGGAAGCATAGGCGAGGATATGTATTGAGGCAGAGCACAGTCAAGGAGCACAGCTGGAGTCCCCGGAGCAGCTGTAGCAGCGGGAGTCGCCTCACCATGAGATCCTCGGCCGATATGAAGTCATTTAGAATAGCCTCCATCGCTGCGCTGCCGAGAGTAGAATTCCCACAGCGGATTGGCGTCGAATGACGTCATGCCGCTTGACACAGCCGACACTTATGGTGTAATGACGTCACTCGGAGGTTTGGATATTCGTCGTGGAGTCAAGGTGACTCGCCGCGTCCCCGTGGCGTCATGTTGTTCGCGCTCTCGTCATACAGATGGATGACATCATCATGGATGACATCATTTTGACACGGAGAGTCATGGTCGCGCGCTACTATATATCGTAGGATTTTACGATATATCGTAGGATTTTAAAAATCGTTGGATTTAACGATATTTGACGATATATCGTAGTATCTTACTATATATCGTAGGATCTTGCTTATCGTAGAATCTTACGCTTCATCGTAGGATCTTACGATATATCGTAGGATTTCATTATATACCGTGGGATTTTATGAAATATCGTAGGATGTTATACACCGTTGAATTTCACGATATACCGTAGGATTTTATAATATGTCCATATATCTGGGGAGGGTGTCGCCACGACCAGAGCGGGGCCTCGACTCCTGCTTTGACTGTGGCCTGCGGGGCCACGTGGCCTGCGGGGCCACGTGGCGTCGAGTTGCCGGGCGCTTCGACGACGCTTCTCGTGGCCCCAGCGTCGTGCCCCCGACCATCCTCTCCTGCCGAGGCGAGTCGCGACACGGCACACACTCAGCCCCCAGCTCCACTTCACGCCAGAGGTCGCAATCGGGTACCCGATACCCGTACCCTACCCGATATCCGGCTACCCGTTTGCGACCCTGGTGCGGCCGGGTACGGGTAAGGGTGAGTCACTGGTGAGTAACCATTTGTCACTCATTTCCCAACGTCTTGTCTCTTCTCACAATTCAAGTTCCTAGAATCAACCCACCCGCACCTGCAACATGGCTTCATCCCAGAGGTCGCAATCAGGTACCCGTACCCGTACCCTACCCGATACCTGGCCGGGTACGGGTAGCCGGGTATCGGGTAGGGTACGGGTACCCGTTTGCGACCCTGGTGCGGCCGGGTACGGGTAAGGAATCAAAACCCGTTTGCGACCTCTGCCTCACGCAGCTCCTTGCGCCGGGTCGCGGTCTCGTCGTGCGTCGGCTACGCGGGAGCACGGGGCGTGTTCGGGCTGACTGGCCACTCCGACCAGGTCGGTGGTCGGAGTTGGTCCATAGGGTGGTGGCCGCGACCGAGGGTTCGTCGGTTGTCGTGGGATCCATCGAGGGGGTCGATTTTCGAATGCTCGTCAACACTGGGGCATCGGCAACCATTATTTCCGAGCTCATTTTATAACATCTTGCCGGACAAATGCCGGATGTCACTGCACGTTGTGTAAAGCCGGCCCGTGTGAACCCGGAGGCCTGGTGACCGGAGGTCACGGTCCGCGGGCCCCAAAGAGGGGGCTGGGGGACCACGGGGCCAGGCCCAGGTCCCTCTCGAAGGCTCGAGAAGGGGGGCGTGGCTCGGGACGGAGTCAGCCCCGCCACGGGCAATATCAGCCGGGGCCCTGAACAGGTCCGGCTGGCTGTTGCAAGAATCGAGACGGAAGCCGTCACCGGGAGAAGACCTGTCCGACTACAAGACCCGGACCTGAGCCGGGGTCTGGTCCGAGATAGCCACCCGTGTGAGCTAGGGTGAGTTGGGGTGAGCTGGGGTGAGCTAGGGTGAGCTGGGGTGAGCTAGGGTGAGCTGGGGTGAGCTGGCGTGAGCTAGGGTGAGCTGGGGTGAGCTGGGGTGAGCTAGGGTGAGCTGGGGTGAGCTAGGGTGAGCTAGGGTGAGCTGGGGTGAGATAGGGTGAGCTAGGGTGAGCTGGGGTGAGCTAGGGTGAGCTGGGGTGAGCTAGCGTAAGCTGGGGTGAGCTGGGGTGAGCTGGCGTGAGCTAGGGTGAGCTGGGGTGAGCTGAGGTGAGCTGGGGTGAGCTGGCGTGAGCTAGGGTGAGCTGGCGTGAGCTGGGGTGAGCTAGGGTGAGCTGGGGTGAGCTGGGGTGAGCTAGCGTAAGCTGGGTGAGCTGGGGTGAGCTGGCGTGAGCTAGGGTGAGCTGGGGTGAGCTGGGGTGAGCTGAGGTGAGCTGGGGTGAGCTGGGGTGAGCTAGGGTGAGTTGGGGTGATCTGGGGTGAGCTGGGGTGAGCTGGCGTGAGCTAGGGTGAGCTGGGGTGATCTGGGGTGAGCTGGCGTGAGCTGGGGTGAGCTGGAGTGAGCTGGGGTGATCTGGGGTGAGCTGGCGTGAGCTGGGGTGAGCTGGGGTGAGCTGGGGTGAGCTAGGGTGAGCTGGGGTGAGCTAGGGTGAGCTGGGGTGAGCTAGCGTAAGCTGGGGTGAGCTAGGGTGATCTGTGGTGAGCTAGGGTTAGCCAGTCCGGAGGAGATACCTTCCTGGGGTAGCTGGTGAAGGGGCAGATATACCCCTTCGTGATTTGAAGCTTTCGTGACAGTAGGAATCCATACTCTTTGGTTCTTTCGGTAAAGTCACGTAGGTATAAAATAAATATAAATAAATCACGACGTTTCGGGCGCAACACAAGCGTCCGTCATCAGGTGCATCTCACAGCGCGCGATGCAGCGACTGCGAGCGCTTTGTGTGTAATGTATGGGACTGTGATGACAGTACATGATTGTGATTACGTGATCGATGTGGGGAGCGGTGGTGTAGCGGTTAGCGCACTGCACTACGAACCTAGGGACCCGAATTCGATTCTCGCTCACGGCCAACACAAGCGACGATTGTCTGAACCGGTCCTGGGCCTTCTTTCGGTAGACTCAGATGAGTATCTGGTGCGGTGTGTAAACATCGCCACTAGGGAGACAAAGGTGCCCGGGCGTGGTGCTGGCTACCCACTCCCTCGTGTGCCTTGCTGGCCTTCACAGGTGCTGCTCGCAAACAGCACTTGCCCTAACAGTCTGTTACAGGCTATACGGGTGATCTTTGTCTTTGATGGGATTGTGACGACACTCCGTGATTGTGAGAACAATCATCCACGGCGCCTCGTGTGACTGGCGGCGCGCGCGGCCTGGCGCTGGACATGGGAGCCGAGTCGCCGTGTTGAGAAGACCCGGCAAGTAGCGTCGTCTGTGCGCGCGGGTGGCGTGCGTCACACACAAGAGTCAGCTGGAGACGGGGTGGTCGCGGGAGACACCGTCCCCTTTTATTGTTGTTGCCGAGCTCACACCGCCACTCGTGCCCCCCTCTCACACACGACTATGCTGCCGCACGACCCGTCCCGGACACGACCCTGTCCGCGATGCACCGACGGCGTCGACCGAGACAGCCAACCGCTGTCCGGCCGTGCGATGATCTGGCGAAGGCGGCAACGACGAGGGCGGCGACGACGAAACGAGTTCACTTCCAGAACCCTCAGCCCGGAGCTCCCCGCTCTCCGCTGCTTTTATTCCCCTCGTCGCGGCTTGGCTCCACCCTAGCCGCGCCTCCCTTCTCGAACCCTCCAGAGGGTTTCCTGGGGCTTGCCCACGAGGTCTACCGTGACCCTTGCCCCAGTTCCTCCGCCCTGCCGGCACACACACCGTGTGTATGCTCAACGGCGTGTGTGCTAAGTGTCTACCTGCAGTTGCAGCTGCTGTCCAAATGTATTGCATGGTGAGCAATGAAACTTGTGAACAAGACTTAGACATGGATTATGTCGCAGGGTCGTGGGAGGTGATGACGGCCTTCCAGCTGTGGATTGACCACGGCCGATGATAACACGTGAGCACGATGGAGTCCATAAAGGGCAGGGAGTCTATATAGGGCAGGGAGTCACTACAAAGGGCAGGGTGTCACTACAAAGGGCAGGGAGTCACTACAAAGGGCAGGGAGTCACTACAAAGGGCAGGGTGTCACTACAAAGGGCAGGGAGTCTACAAAGGGCAGGGTGTCACTACAAAGGGCAGGGTGTCACTACAAAGGGCAGGGTGTCACTACTGAAGTATTGGAAATGACGGCAGGAACTTCTTGACGGGTAACACACTTTTATTAAATCTTGTCGTGTCACAATACAACGTGTGGTCTCTATTCTTTTGACTATACACTCCACATAACTCGTGTAGACTCTATGCCTCTGGCTACACACAATGCACTTGACTCGTGTAGACCCTATGCCTCTGGCTACACACAATGCACTTGACTCGTGTAGACCCTATGCCTCTGGCTACACACCATGCATTCAACTCGTGTAGACCCTATGCCTATGGCTACACACAATGCATTCGCCTCTGGGTTACACAGAGTCCCGGTCCCGTTAGGACAGCGGGACTAGGTACCGCAGGGCCCTATCTCTTCGATCCCCGTCTTCATTATTCGCTGGTTACATCCTGCCTTTACGCCTGTGTGCATCCCCTTTTATAGCCCCTGCTCACGGGAGACGGAGCTGATGCGGACGTCGACGTGAGCATCGCTCCTTAGTTAACCAATGACGACGCGCTATCTCTACGATCCGTTTTCCCCAGCGCGTGTTAACACTACTCAACCAATCACACCGCGCTGCCACCCGATCACTCCCTCTCAGCGCGTCACCGGCACACAGCCAATCAGCACCACGTAACCCACGACCCCGCGCTGACCCCTGATCCTCCACCGTCAGCGCGCGTCACCAGAAAACGAACGCGCCAAGTGTCTCTGTGACTAAACGCAGTGACGAGGCGCTCCGGCTGCCTCGACTCCTCACGTGGTAGGTCATAAAAAGTAGCGCGACCTAGCGCGAGTCCGTCTGGCCGGTCCGTCGTATGGGACGGGACGCTGGCGACCGTCCGGTGGCTCCGGCAGCTCTAGACGGCGCGGATCGGGCCTGGAAGGACCGGCCCCGCCGCGAAGATCCGGCCGCCGGTGGTCGGCAGCTGTCAGTTCCGAGACACCTGGGAGCGGATCAGGCGGAGACATGTGAGGATCAGGCAAAGACATTTCCCCCTTAGGGTCGTCGGTCACGTCACATGCTCGGCCCTCACGACACAAGGGGAGGCTACATGGAGGCGAGAACGGTTTCAGTCGGGAGGGGTGGACGTACCAACGGCGCTTTCCCCATTTTATCTGAACGCACTGGGGGCGTGCAACCCGCACGACCTCCACGGGTCCCCGCTATGGCTTCAACAATTTAGGCGACGTAGCCAAAGGTGCCTGAGGGCAATGCAGCCAGGCCCTGTCACCTGGTTCCCAGTTGTGCACGGACACCTTCCGTGCACGCAACCGCTCGTTTGCAATTTGGCGAGCCCGCGAATTAAGCCGTGCGGCCTCCCTTGCCTCTGTCAGCTTATGAATATTAAATTTAATATGCTCTGCCAATTTCGAATTAGTTCGTGGCGCGGGCAGGCCCAGCTGCGTTTCCATGGGCGGGTCGGCTTCCCGACCGTACATCAGATAGAACGGGGAAAATCCCGTAGCTGCATGGGGGGCCATTCTATATGCGGCGAGGACCCCAGGGACCTGCAGGTCCCAATCAACATGTGCCTCACACACCTGCATAGAAGTCAATGTCCTGTGGAGTCTCTCCACCATCCCGTCCATCTGCGGGTGGTACGGGGAGGTACGCACCTTCTTAGTACCCAACAGGTCGCACACCTCTTGCAGCAATTTACTAGAAAATTTTTTCCCTTGGTCGGTCAGCAAGCGTTCGGGAGCCCCCTTGTCCAGGACGTAGCCCTGGACAAAGGCGTCCGTCACAGCCGCCGCCGACTGGTTGGTGAGTGGCCACGCCATAGGCCACCGGGTAAAATATTCGACCCCCACCAACAGGTACTTATTACCCCTAGGCGTGACTGGAAAAGGCCCCAGAATATCGAGCGCAACGAGCTCGTTAGTGCGCGAGACCTGAATAGATTGCAGCGGTGGATTAGCTGCCACGGGCGGTGGTTTCCGTCTGGCGCACTCAACACAACCCTTCAGAATATTCACCACGTCACTCCCCATCCCCGGCCAATAATAGTCACGCTGAAGCAGGGCAAGCATTTTGTTTACTCCCAAATGCAAGAGGCGTTCGTGTGCGGCCAAGACAACTTTCCCCCTCACAGCAGAAGGCACCACAATCGCGTGCCGCCGGGACAAACTGTCCCATCTCATTAACAGGCCTTGCTTAAGTACGTAGGAGCCAGTTCGTTCATGGTCACCTTCGGAACCCCCTGTCTTGCGGCGCAATGCTAGCAGGGAGCTGTCCGCCATTTGGAGACGGCCCCATTCAATCAGCGACAGTGAGAGCAGCGAGTCCTGACCTCCTGGGGTAGCGGGAACATCCCCAATTGGTGTGCCCGCGGTCGCAACCAACGCCCCCATACCTTCCGTAACTGGCGGTTTACAGCGCGCCGATCCCGATAAGCACGCACATTTGTGACAAGGCAACAATCGCGACAGAGCATCGGCATTTGTGTGTCGCAACCCCTTACGGTATGTAGTCGTGAACTGATAGTCCTGGAGGACTTCCAACCACCGTGACAATTGGCCCGAGGGCTGGGCGACCCGCAATGAATACTGGAGCGCCGCGTGGTCCGTCCGGACCGTAAAGTGACGACCATAGAGATATGGTCTGAATTGTTGTATGAAAAAAACAATGGCAAGCAGCTCGCGACGGGTGACGCAGTAGCGCTGCTCTGCCGGCGACAACACCCTGCTACCATAGGCGACCACCCGTTCCACCCCCCCAACGACTTGGGACAGCACCCCCCCAATGCCCGTGTTGCTAGCATCCGTGTCTAGCAAGAAGGGACTCGCAAAGTCAGGATAGCGCAAGGGTGGGGCACCTACCAAGGCGTCCCGGAGGGAGCAGAATGCAGCCTCCTCCTCCGGTCCCCATCGGAACTTCACTCCTTTCGCCGTTAGAGCGTGCAAGGGTTTTGCAATGGTGGCGAAGTGCTCAACGAATCGGCGATAATAAGAAGCAAAACCGATGAAACTGCGCACGTCCGAAACTGACGTGGGCGTCGGCCATGAACTGACACAGTCCGTCTTCGCGGGATCGGTAGAAATCCCCGAAGAGTCGACAATGTGACCCAAGTATCTAACGGATTTACGAAAAAGGTGGCATTTGGCCGGTTTAAACATTAATTTAGCCGATCGCATTCGCAAGAACACCCCTCTCAATCGCTGGAGGTGTTCCTCAAACGTTTTACTGAAAACAATGACATTGTCAAGGTAAATCAGGCACGTATCCCATTGCAAGCCCGACAAAACCAACTCCATAAGGCGCTGAAACGTCGCAGGAGAGGAGTGAAGTCCCATGGGTAACCGGTTAAACTGAAACAGGCCCCCTGGAGTCCGAAATGCTGTCTTAGGTTTAGACTCTTCGTCGAGTGGCAACTGTCAGAATCCGGATAATAAATCAAGAGTCGAAAAGTATCGCGCACCAGACAATGCATCGAGGGACTCGTCCATCCTGGGGAGCGGATACGCGTCGGCCACAGAGATCTTATTCAGGCGACGGAAATCTACGCAAAATCGCAAGGACCCGTCCTGCTTTTTAACGAGCACAATAGGTGCTCCCCAAGGACTGGAAGAAGGCGAAATAATGTCGGCTTCTAGCATATCGTTAACGGCCGACTGAACATGTTCCTTCTCAGCAGGACTCAGTCGGAAGGGATTTAGCCTGACCGGTTGCGCATCGCCCGTTTCAATGTGGTGGCGTAACAGGTCCGTGCACCCAATGTCATACTTATGTTTACTGAACACATCCGAAAATTCTATCAGCAACCCGCGCAGCGCACCCAACTGTACCGCTGACAAATCGTCAGAGTCCGCGCACAGCGAATCGACCCATTCGAGGTCCTCCTTCGGTTTAATGTTTTGCGTGGGGCTCGGATCAGCCTGCGCAACCAGCCGCTCTTCCGCAGGGACCCGCGCCGCGTGAGCTAGCATGGTGCCCTGCTGAATGACGGCCGGCCGCGACCCAGCGTTTAAAACCATCACAAACGGATCCCTGTCAGCCCCAACCAAAGTGTGAGCCACCGACAAATCGAGACCTCCAACAGCCCTATTAGAAGGACCCAAAAGCATGCCTTGTTCCGAGGTCTCCCTCACCCATGGTTTCCGCAACCGGAGGGGAATTAACATTTGTGAACCCGGGGGCACGTGCACGGTCTGTGTTGCTAACGCTTGTATCGTAGCGCACGCCGTCCGAATTTCAGTAGGGTTCGTCAAAAATGAAATACGGCGACCCGATGGTAGTTCAATGCAACGCTGATCAATGAGAATTTTGATGGGCATTTTTGCCAAAAAATCAGTGCCCAATAGACAAGGAACCGCCAGGGAGGACGAAACGAAAACGGGTCCCGACAATTTGATATCTCCAATGCAAATGGACGCCCTAATCTGACCGATAATGCCCAATGATCCCCCATTAGCGGCGTAAAATGGCACATCCACCGGAAGTAGCGGACGACATTGTACAGGGATAATGTTATAAATGAGGTCCGATATAATAGTCGCCGATGCCCCCGTGTCCACTAACACCCTGACCTCGACCCCATCAATAGATCCCGTAACGACGGATGAACCCGCTGAGGCAGCCACTATTCTGTGCCCCAACTCCGACCATTTAATGTCTCCCCGGTCCCGGCCGAACCCCCCTCGCCGAACCGAATCCCCGAACCCTAACCGGCTCTCCTCCGCCGCAACGCGACGGCCCATGCGTGTCGAGTATGCGGGCCGAGCATGTGAGGTGCCGCGACTTGCCGGGGTTTGTAGGGATGACTTGGGGCCTTGTTCGTCGTCCAGCCGAGGTCCCATGGCGCGCTGACGTGGGGCGCGGCAACCGGACGCCACGTGGCCCCGGAGGCCGCAGTTATAACACGTGATGAGAGTCGTCGGAGATCTCGGTTGCTCCAGCTTGCGGGCCGATCGCAGAGGCGAACGACCCCCCGACCTCCAGTCCCCCGGTCGTCCCGCGATGAACGCCTCCTCTCGTGGGCTGACGACTTGGGGTTCGGTGACTACCGGGCCCGGAGCTGAGGCCACGGCAGCGTTGCAGACGACCCCCTGTTTACGTTGAAGGACCTCGTGCGCTTGTATACTTGTAGCGACCCGTAAGGAAGAAATATCGATCTCGTCGGCCGTGTTGATGGGGACCCCCAGGTCCTGCGCCAACTTGAGCAATTGCTCCAAAACCATCGCATCTTGGCCCTCCTCGTCCATACGAGGGAACGCGGCGTCGGCGAGAGCCAGCAACGCCGTGCGATAGGCGAGCACGGTCTCCGTGTCCGCCTTCCGCCTTGCATAAAAATGATGGCAACACGCCGAGGGAGGACCGTAGACCTTGGCCATGAGAGCCAGCGCATCCTTGAGCGTGCAGCGGTCCGACCTGCGTGCGGACGTGAAGGCCGCGAGCGCGTTGTCGTCCAGCATGGCAGGCAGTGCCCGCAGTGCCGTAGCGTCGGACCAGGCGGACATCTCCTGATGCGCCAAAAACCTGCGCTGAAATTGGCCCCAGTCCCCGCCTTCCGCCTTGAAGGCTGACAATGTGGGAAGGCGCTGTTGAAAGATGAAGTCGTCCTCCGCCTCGTGGTTCCTCTCCGCCGCCCCGTCGGTGTGTAAGATGGCGGCCCCAGTGGCGGGTGTCTGATGGCGGTCCGCAGCGCGCGTTGGTGACGTAAGCGGGCGCGCTTGGAGAACCGCTGCCACGTGGTGGTGTCCGTTCCCGCCAAAAGTCGGCGCAGATGAAATCACCGGCACACAGCCAATCAGCACCACGTACCCCACGACCCCGCGCTGACCCCTGATCCTCCACCGTCAGCGCGCGTCACCACATACACAGCCAATCACTACGCGCTGGCACACGATCCCTACCCCAGCGCGTATCACCACTACACTACAAAGGGCAGGGTGTCACCACAAAGGGCAGGGTGTCACTACAAAGGGCAGGGAGTCACTACAAAGGGCAGGGAGTCACTACAAAGGGCAGGGTGTCACTACAAAGGGCAGGGTGTTACTACAAAGGGCAGGGAGTCACTACAAAGGGCAGGGAGTCACTACAAAGGGCAGGGTGTCACTACAAAGGGCAGGGAGTCACTACAAAGGGCAGGGAGTCACTACAAAGGGCAGGGAGTCACTACAAAGGGCAGGGTGTCACTACAAAGGGCAGGGAGTCACTACAAAGGGCAGGGTGTCACTACAAAGGGCAGGGTGTCACTACAAAGGGCAGGGAGTCACTACAAAGGGCAGGGAGTCACTACAAAGGGCAGGGAGTCACTACAAAGGGCAGGGTGTCACTACAAAGAGCAGGGTGTCACTACAAAGGGCAGGGAGTCACTACAAAGGGCAGGGTGTCACCACAAAGGGCAGGGTGTCACTACAAAGGGCAGGGTGTCACCACAAAGGGCAGGGTGTCACTACAAAGGCCAGGGAGTCACTACAAAGGGTAGGGTGTCACTACAAAGGGCAGGGTGTCTCCATAACGAGCCGGGAATCACAGGAAAGTGCTGGGAGCCCGCGGGAAGGCCTGGGTCGACCCCTGGGTGCTGCCGCTGCTGCTGGTGCTGCTGCTGGGGCTTGTGTCGGGGGCGATGGTGCTGCTTGTGCAGGGAGCCGTCTCGGGCGGTCGCAGTGACCAGGAGACTACACACACACAGACACACAAAGACAAAGATCCCCCATATAACCTTCACAGACTGTTGGGGCACACTGGCACGGTACACGAGGGGGTAGGTGGCCAGCCTTTGTCTCCCCAGTGGCGATGTTTACACACCGCACCAGGTACTCATTTGAGGCTGAGTCGACCTAGGGGAGGCCCAGAACTGGTTCAAATGTGTCGTTGGTTGTGAGCAGGAATCGAACTCGGGTCGCTGGAATCGTCGCGCTAACCCTTCCGCCACCGTTCCCCGTATACAAAGACAAAGATCGCCTGTGTAGCCTTTACAGACCGTCAGGGCAAGTGCTGTTAGTGAGCAGCCCTGTTACAGGCTGAGTCGCCCTAGGGGAGGCCCAGCACCGGTTATTCTCCGTGAGCAGGAATTTAACTCGGGCCGCTGGATTGGTAGCACAGCGCACTAAGGGGCCGTCCATAAATGACGTCACGCGTTTTTGGACGATTTTTGACCCCCCCCCCCTCGTTACACGGCGTCACAAAAAGTCAGACCCCCCCTTAAATATGACGTCACAAAGCTCTGCCCCCTGTTGTATCTATGCCCTGTTTTCCAAAAATTAATATTAAGAATAATTAGGCCAAAAAAAATTGTATTTTTTTCATTAAATAATGATAACAGCCCCTACTCCTCACAAGCACACCAGGAATCTGTGAAACGGGCAGGGCCATTAAACGGCAAGACTTCAGAGCACAGAGAGGTCAGAGACATCCAGATGGACAAAAGGTCGATGGCCTAACCCTCCCAAGACGTCTGGAGATGCACGGATATCGTGCAGAGCAGAGAAACACAACTGTTGCAACTCGCGTTTTCTTTAACGTTTTCCTTAATGAAAAGTAGAAACTTAACAAAAGAATCAACCAGCCTACAATAGGGGCTTTTTATTAGATATTCCCTTATATTACTCGTATTCACCGCATATATATTATTTTGTATTGTATGTTTCTATCTACATGACCTTCCTAAAAACTAAAGAATACGAATTCCAGAAAGCGTAAGTGGAAACTTAGTTACACTTAACCTCAGGACATTAAAATATAACTCAGAATAAAACACCAATCCCTGGAAACAAACGCATAATCAAACTTGCCAAAGCCCTCAAAATAATGATGTAACGAGTATCATTACGAATATTCATTAAACATAGACCGAATAATAACCACGATATACTAAGACCGAGGGAACTCATAAGAAATATCAAGAATAACTGTAACACACAGGACCACATAAATGTATTGCAAAAATCTCCTCAGCCACCTTTGTCTCCAACGGTCCGGCACAAACAGATGGCCCATAAATACTTTAGGGGGTTAGAAAGGGTCGCGAGGAGGGGTCGCGAGGCTGTCTGGTTTTTCTCTTTCGGTTTGTTGTTTGTTTTCCTCTCGCAAGAGACGCGCAGAGAGGAGAGGGTGTTCACGTTTTTGAGTTTAAGCACAAGCGCACATCACGAATGAGCAGTCTGGTTCGAGTCGTGCTCAGTCTCGCAACTCGGCTTGCGACGCAGCGTTGCGATGGGGCTCGCAAGGCAGCTGGGGCGAGTCGTGCCTCGAAGAGAGATGGAACGAGGAGGGGTCGTTCGAGTCGCAGAAATCTGAGTTCAACCTAGGTCGAGGCTGGGTTCAGCCGTACTCCGGCTGGCGGAGCGTCGTGAGGGAGCAAACACCAATACCGATGGCAGGTGTCGCTTCTCGCAGAACGAAGTGGCGAGGTGTGGTTAAGTGCGAGTGAAGCTGGCAGCTGCACGAACAAAGGAAAGCACGGAGAAGAGAGAGTGACGAGTGACAACAAGCAATCAACCTGTAGAAGGGCGGAAATCGCCAAGCGTCGACCAAGCGAGCTTCGAAAAGGACGAGCAGCAGCGGATGAGCAACAAGAGACATCGTTCATCGCCAGAGCGCTCCAAGCCGGTGAGCGCGCACAGCCGCGTCGTCCAGAGCCTGAGCCAACACAGCCTGAAGTAAGGGCGGGTGTCCGTGTGAAGTTGGCAGCGATCAAGGAGAGAGGGACAGCAGCAGCAGCACCCGGGCGTCACCGAGCGTCGTGCCGACTCGTCATCCAGCAGCGGATGAGCTGTGCGCTATCCGACGACGATATCATCGCGCACCGCCGAAGGCGAGCATCGTGCCGACTCAACAATCATCCAGCAGTGGAGAAGCCTGGAGCTGCCACCAAGAGAGAGAGAGAGCGCCATCGAATGCGCCGTGTGTTTGACACACACACACCGACCAACACCCAGTGAGAACAGACAAGACGTCCAGCAGCGACGACGGAATCATCGCGCACCACGTCGGCGAGCGTCGTGCCAACGCCGCTCAATCGAGCAGCGGAGAGAGAAAGTGCACGAGCAGCACCAAGCCCCCGGAACCATCAAGCGCCAAGCAAGCAAGCTTCTTCAAGGAACCTCGTGCCAACGCCGCTCAATCCAGCAGTGGAGAGAGGGAGCAGTACGGGCTCACTGCGGCCACGCCCAAGCGAGAGGAACCTCTCTGGCTGCTGGTTGTATCCTCCCCCACCCCACAAGCTCCGACACAGCGCCCTGCCTCTGCTTAAAATAGAAATTTTACAAGGGGACAACGCCCACACAACACGCACACGAATAAGACTTTCAAAAAGTTATCTTTGTGTTTCAAAAGGGTTGCCATTTCAAGGTGGTGCGTTCAATATCAACTGATCGTGCAAAACAGTTGCTGCCGTCGAGTCATATGAATAAGAAATGTTTTAGTCATTCATTTTTGTTAATTGCATAATCTTACCAATTAATCTATTGACGTATACTTTTGCCTTTGCATATTAGAGTGTCATATGTTTGTTTAGAATAAAAATTGCTTAACACCAAGTGTTCGAGTGCTTCTTTCCCAGTCCATGCAAAACTGTCGTATTCATAAGAACTGTAACCTGCGATGAGATATGAATTTGGAGACCTAACATAACATAAACACACTAAGATAATCAATAAATGTTTAATGAAAGATAATGGGTAATTCCGATTGATACAGCTCTGGATAACGAAACTAAGCCTAGTTATCATAACTGCGCACATTAACATAATAGCAAGTATTCGCATAAATTAATACGAGTATCTCCGTGATTATCATAATTTGTGCATATAATTACATACATTAACATAATTTATGCAATTTACGCATTTAAAAAAAAATTATCGAAATTTCATAATCCGGCATATACAACACCCCCCCCCCCCCAAAAATGAAACATGCTTCAAATCGCTTTAAACTATTGTCATTGTAGTGCGTATTTAATGTGGCGCTGCACTCTGATGTTGTAGGAGAAAACATTTATTAAAAAGTATATTTAATTAAGTAGAACGTGTTGTCTATATTTAAAGTTGCGCATTTTGATGTGACGTCACATTTCTCACCCCCCCCCCCGTCACACATCGTCACACATGTCTGACCCCCCCCGCCCCCCAGGTGCGTGACATCATTTATGGACGGCCCCTAACCGCTGCACCACCGATCCCCCGTGTCGCCTCTGGGAGGGGTGGTGACGAGGAGTTGCCACCTCTTCTACCACACAACCAAACCTGGACGTATTTATCAGTACCAGATCTCTGTTCAAATAACAAAGCTATAATCTAGCGTTCATTTTACAAGGTAAGGCTCACTGAGCTACTTTGCTTTTCTTTCCGAAGTGGCTTATCATCATCACGTAGAAATAGCAGCCCCATACTCTAAACACGTGATGTTCATTAGAAATATGGAGGGAAATACTGGAGGATCTGGAGAAAGAGCCACGTGACCACAGGAGGAGAGAGAGACACACAAACTCCAAATATACAGCAGGTGTCAGGGTCGGGAATGAACCCACAACCTCCTGCATACTAGGCGAGGTAGTTAACATCTCCTAGTCACCGTGATGATGGTGAGAGAGAGAGACACGCAAACTACAAATATACAGCAGGTGTCAGGGTCGGGAATGAACCCACAACCTCCTGCGTACCAGGCGAGGTAGTTAACATCTCCTAGTCACCGTGATGATGATGAGAGAGAGACACGCAAACTACAAATATACAGCAGGTGTCAGGGTCGGGAATGAACCCACAACCTCCTGCGTACCAGGCGAGGTAGTTAACATCTCCTAGTCACCGTGATGATGATGAGAGAGAGACACGCAAACTACAAATATACAGCAGGTGTCAGGGTCGGGAATGAACCCACAACCTCCTGCGTACCAGGCGAGGTTGTTAACATCTCCTAGCCACCGCGGTGCCCCCAAATCAACTGCTGCCACCAAAACACAGCCGATGCTCGTTCCGGGACGGGTGGTAACTCTGGTGGTCCACCTGTGGACCCGGAGGCCGGACGCGATCCGCGACCTCATTTCATAACCGGAAACCTGCTGAAAAAGACCTTTAGAGCTCATCCGATTCCTCCAGTATAAATAAGGAGTCTGATTCTGTAACTTAATCCGTCCCACAGCCACGTAAGGCCGCTTGAAGCCTCTATATAAGGAACGAAACAGTTAGACTTTGCACAAATCTTGCTGTCGCCTGATGAAGCTGGTTGTAATTACTGGCGAAAAGTCGTACTCAGATTGTAAATGTTGTGGCTTGGCTCTCCAACACGCCGGTGTGATGTACTAGTATACTACACTATACACTACACCATACACTACACCATACACTACACTATACACTACACAACACCATACACTACACTACTATACACTACACCACTATACACTACACTATACACTAGTGCTGTACTAATGACGAATTGGCCACGTTCTGTCTACATGACAACCCTTACTAGTTAGCTGTGTCGGGTGGTGGCGGGTTTTAACGACACATTTATATATTCACGCGATCTAATCCAAAAACACCTCTATTATGGACGATATTGGTCGCGAAAGCCTACATGTTAAAATTATATTGCGACTTAAAATTTTTACTTAAAACTTTCGTGACTGCAGGAATTCATATTCTTTGGTTCTTTCGGTAAAGTCACGTAGATAGAAAAATAATAATAAAAAATTAAGTGAATGAAAATAAAAATAATGAAAAAAATAAAAAACACTAATGTAGACTGTAACCTGGTTTTTAATCGAAGTGAGTGTACTGGCAGTCTATAATGTAGACTGTAGCCTGGTTATTAAGTTTGGTGAGTGTACTGGCATGCTATAATGTAGACTGTTTCAATGGTTATTAAGTTGGGTGAGTGTACTGGCAGTCTATAATGTAGACTGTAGCCTAGTTTTTAAGCCGGTGAGCGTATTGGCAGTCTATGATGTAGACTGTAGCAATGGTTATTAAACTGATTGAGCATACTGGCAGTCTATAATGTAGACTTAATCTTGGTTCTTTCAGTATTTTATATATAGGATGGAGCTGTGGATGAAGGAGGGAGCTGTAGATGAAGACGGAAGCTGTGAATGAAGAAGGGAGCTGTGGATGGATGAGGGAGCTGTGAATGAAGAAGAGGGCGCTGTGGATAAAGGAGGGAGCTGTGGATGAAGGAGGGAGCTGCGGATGAAGGAGGGAGCTGTAAGTGATGGAGGGAGCTGCGAGGAATGGTGAGAGCTGTGGATGAAGGAGGAGCTTCGTATAATGGAGAAAGGGGCACCTCCGCAGTTCTCCTCACCTGCTATGTGCATCAACACAGCCAGGATGGCCGACAGGGCACATCCTAGCACGAAGGCCAGGGCAGGGCCCAGGCGGGGTCGCGGTAGCGCCCTGACGCCCCAGCGAGCCCCGATGCCCGGACCGTGGGCCCCAGTGGAGGCCTCCTCGGCCTCGCCTGGGGAGCCCCCCATCCTTGCGGGCCCCACAGGGAAACGGCCTCCTCCGTCGCGCCCATCACCACCCATGGAGACACTAAACACCGGACTGAGTCGTGCAAATTGTGGAGATGGGAGAGTGATGGGCAAAATGGGGTAGAAATCACTGATCCACCATCTCAAGGTCACGTCTCTCTGATCATTGGTCTACTCTCTCAAGGTAATGTCTATCTAATCATGTGTCTATCATCTCAAGGTCACATGTCTCTGATCATTGGTCTAACATCTCAAGGTAACGTTTCTTTGATCATTGGTCCACCATCTCAAGGTGAGTTCTCTGACCTTGCTCGACTGTGCCAAGGTCATAATCTTGCTCCAAGATGTCCATGCCTCTCGAGTTTAACCCACGCAGGATCAAGTATCTGATCTGCTCACCCAAGATGATGCCGTTTCTCAGATCTCGCTCCCATCATCTAAGAGTTGCTGTCTCTGGCTCATGGCCCACCTCCTCTTGGCCACGTCTCTAATTCCTGGTCAAACGTCTCTAGATTGGTGTTCTCACAGCATGAGTGGTGATGATGATTTGGTAATGATGCTGCGGAGGATGATCATGATGATGCTTTGATGATTATGATGATGACAAAGCTGCTGACACTGCTCCCACTAATGCTGCTGCGAACGATGATACCACGATTGTTTGATGATGATGATGATGCTGATGGATGCTGACCCACCGATCCAGGCCGCACTGATGTCCGTGATGCTTTGAGTATCGGGGCCAGGGTCTCAGGGACCTCGCCAGATCGTCGCACTCCCTCCTCGCGGGGGGCTGAGAGGGGGGCCCCCAAAGGGGTCCCGGTGGGGCCACGTGCTGGTGCCGCGAAGAGCGAGCGGCGTACCCCAGCTCCCTGGGGGGTCTCCCGTAGCGACCAGCGCCCTCCCCCCATGGGGTCAGAGGGTCAGGCCCAGACGAGGTGGGCATCCTGTTATCTGCAATCCTGTTATACACATTCCTGTTATCCGCAATCTTTTTATTCGCAAATCCTGTTATCCGCGATCCTGTTATCGGCAATTTCGTTATCTGTTAACCACAATCATGGTAACTGATTATCTCTTAACCACAATCCTGGTAGCTGATTATCTGTTAACCACAATCATGGTAACTGATTATCTGTTGACCACAATCATGTTAACTGATTATCTGTTAACCACAATCATGGTAACTGATTTTCTGTTGACCACAATCCTGGTAGCTGATTATCTGTTAAGCACAATCATGGTAACTGATTATCTCTTAACCACAATCATGGTAACTGATTATCTGTTAACCACAATCCTGGTAACTGATTATCTGTTGACCACAATCATGGTAACTGATTATCTGTTAAGCACAATCATGGTAACTGATTATCTCTTAACCACAATCATGGTAACTGATTATCTGTTAACCACAATCATGGTAACTGATTATCTGTTAACCACAATCCTGGTAACTGATTATCTGTTGACCACAATCATGGTAACTGATTATCTGTTAAGCACAATCATGGTAACTGATTATCTCTTAACCACAATCATGGTAACTGATTATCTGTTAACCACAATCATGGTAACTGATTATTTGTTGACCACAATCCTAGGTAGTTGATTATCTGTGGACCACAATCATGGTAACTGATTATCTGTTGACCACAATCATGGTAACTGATTATCTCTTAACCACAATCATGGTAACTGATTATCTGTTGACCACAATCATGGTAACTGATTATCTCTTAACCACAATCATGGTAACTGATTATCTGTTGACCACAATCATGGTAACTGATTATCTCTTAACCACAATCATGGTAACTGATTATCTGTTGACCACAATCCTAGGTAGTTGATTATCTGTGGACCACAATCCTGGTAACTGATTATCTGTTAACCACAATCATGGTAACTGGTTATCTCTTAACCACAATCATGGTAACTGATTATCTGTTAACCACAATCCTGGTAACTGATTATATGTTAACCGCGGATGTTCTAACAAAAATCCTTTCAATGGCACTCCTGGTAACCGCACTGTTAGAGGATGACGCTTACCTGCGCCTGTAGGGAAGCAGTCGTGAGTCTGCAGTCAGACTGTCTCGTGAGGCTGTAGTCAGGCTGTAGTCAGGCTGTAGTCAGGCTGTAGTCGGACGATGTAGTAAGGTTGTAGTCAGCCTTTAGTGAGACTTATAGTAGTCGGACTGTCTCGTGAGGCTGTAGTCGAAGTGTCTAATGAGGTTGTAGTCAGCCTGTGGTGATGCTGTAATGAGGCTGCAGTCAGCCTGTAGTCGGTTTGTCTAGAGAGGCTGTTGTGACGAGGCTGTAGTCCAGCTGTCGTGAGGCTGTAGACGAACTGTCTCGTGAGACTGTTGTCAGACTGTAGCGAGGCTGTAGACGAACTGTTTAATGAGGCTGTAATCAGGGTGTCGTGAGGCTGTAGCGAACTGCCTAGTGAGCTTGTAGTCAGGCTGTCGTGAGACGAGTCAGGCTGTCGTCGTGAGCTCGAGTCGGCTATTGGACGTCTATGGGCGCCTCGGTCACGCTTCACGCCTCTGTGAGTGCTTGCTTAGTGTGGAGAGGGAGCCTCATTCACCCTCATTCACACTCGCATCACCATCGCCACATACATCATCATCAACACTACCACCATCACCACATACATCATCAACACCACCACCGCCACATTCATCATCATCACCACCACATAAACCACCATCATCACTGTCACCACATTCATCATCACCACACTCATCATCATAACCCCATACATCATCTTCACCACCACATACATCACCAATCACCACTATCAACCACCAATCACCACTATCAATCAATCACCACTATCAATTAATCAATCACCACAATCAATTACTCAATCACCACTATCAATCACCACTATCATCACCACAAACAAAGAGCCCCCGTATAGCCTAAGCAGACTGTCGGGGCAAGTGCCACGAGCCCCATTGGGACATTGCCACGAGCCCCATTGGGTAGAGAACCGCTGCTCTAAAGTGTCACTCACTCCACGCGACCTCAGAATAACACGGACCGATGCCTTCGGGGTTTTATTTGATTTTATTATTCCGCAGACGGTAAACATGTGGACGGCATTACATGCGCGCCGCTCCATCTCCCCGACCGGCTGCCCCTTAAAAAAGATGTCCACCGGCACGTGACGGCAAAAGCTCAACGACCTTTGGCCCGACTGGCTCTCACCACGGCCCTGGCCGGGCCCTTTCACGAGTTCCCCTCTTCTCCACAACAGGCGACTGCTTCCCGCCCCCCGCCCCCCTTGGGAAACCCGTGAAGTCAATGGCACCCATCGTAACATTCACCACACACTCGTATAAAAGACAAAATATCCCCTCCGCCGTCAAGCCTTAACGGGCTGTTGGGGGGGGGCAAGTGCTGTTAGCGAGTAGCATCGGCACACGACGGGGTGGGTGGTCAACACCACGCCCGACTGCCTTTGTCTCCCTAGTGGCATTGTTTTTACACATATGGCACCAGGTAATCATTTTAGGCTGAGTCGACCTAATGCATATACTAGGTGCAGCCCTGTAATAACTTTGCTCGCGTCATTGCTGGTTGTAAGGGAACTATCCTCTCGGATTATCTATGCGAGGGTCTATGGTTCTCCATATGAGTCTATGGGTCTCCATGTGAGTCTATGGGTCTCCATACGAGTTTATGGGTCTCTATATGAGTCTATGGGTCTCTGAGTCTATCGGTGACTATGCGAGTCTGTGGATCGCTGTGCGAGTTTATGGGTCACCGTTCGACTGTATGTCTACGTGAAACTGGGTCTCTGCGAGTCTATGGGTTACTATAAGACTATGGGTCTCTATGTGACTATCGGTCACTATGGGAGTCTGAATCTGTGAGTCTGAGGGTCTCTGTGATAGTATGCGTTTGTGAGATTGGGTCTCTCTTTGCATCTATGAGTCATGATGCGAGTCTATAGTCTCTTTGTGAGAGTGTGTCTCTGTGCATCTGTGGCTCTCCGAGTGAATGGGTCTCTTTATGAGACTATGCACCCGCCATTGGAATTCCCACCGTTGGCTCTGCCGGGCTGTAAACAGGAGATGCCCACCAATGGCTCAACGCTCATGTGAGCAGCTGGGCAAAGATCCCATTGTCTCGAGTGATACACGGAGCTTAACATTATAAACATTTGACACACAGGCACAAACACATTGTATACATTTCAGAGATAGTGATGCATAATAATACGAACGCAGTGGTTTAGCGCACTGCGCTCCGAACCCCCGCAACCTAAGTTCTATTCCCTTACCTAGCCCTCGTCATCATTATAAGTCATCATCGTATATTCGACGTAAGCAGTGTAACATATCCGTCAACACCGTATCAGTGCCTAGCTTATCACAGACCAAGTCAGACCGTATTGGTCACTCCGTGCCCTTCTAAATCTCAACGTTCATCATTACAAACTCCCATCACAAGGGAGATACACAGATACATATTGTTTGCCCATATTGAAACGGCTGGCGGCCGTATGGACCTGAAAATGTGTTTCCCTGTACAAGCATATGGGGTAAACCGTATGGGTTGAGAGCTGTGCAAAGCAAGATAATTATTATAAGACGAGATAATTATTATAAAACAAGATAATGATTATAAAACAAGATAATTAGTATATGAAGCTTAACGTTGACTGGCCCAGCAAGACGACAGTCGGCAGCCAATCACACGGTGGCGAGTAGGATGACGACACCGCCAGATTAAAATGGCGGTGGGGGAGGGGCGATAAATTGTACAGCCCCCCTCACCAACCCCCCACCCACTGCACTCCTTCCACCACGGCCACTGCCAACTCCTGTTGATGGGCGTCTATGTGAGTCTATGGGCCTCTATGCAAATATATTGGTCTCTCTAAGTCTAAAGGTCTCAGTGAGTCTATGGGTCTCTATGTGAGTCCATGAGTGTACATATGAGTCCTTGGTTCTCTGTGCGAGTCCATGCAGCTCTGGCAAATCTATTGGTCTATATGAGTGCATGGATTTCAATGTCAGACTCCACGGTGGCATAGCTGTTGGGTATGCAGGCGGTGCAGCTGCACTGGGGGTGGCACTGCCCAGGAGAGGGAGATTTGTGCACAGCATGAGAATCCCTGAATCAGCATGACTGCCAAGTGCACTGTATGTACTGTAAACATGCTACATAAGGAATGTTTTAAAACGCAAGAACGTTTGAGAGGCGGGTGTGTGTGTGGCGAGGTGTGTGTGAGTGTGACCCACACACACCACGGTACACACACTACAGTAAACACACAAACGCAGTCCACACACACAGACACACAGTATGGTCAACACAAGCAGACGCGGTCCACACACAAAGATAAAATCCACAGACACAGACCAGTCCACATGCAGACACGGTCCAGACACAGTGTGGTCAACACACACAGATGCAGTTGGACACACGCAGACACAGTCCACACACACACAGACCACAGTCCACACACACAGAGTGCGGTCCACACGGTGCAGCAGGCAGTGCCGTCACAGCTCGTCGAGGGCGTCGCGCGTGCTGGCCCACACGTTGACCATGCTGGCCAGCTCCTGGCCCTTGCGCTCCAGGCGCAGCACGTGGAGCTCCTTCTGCTGCGTGGGCTCCGAGGGCACGGCCACGCGGCCCAGCAGCGAGTCCGACAGGACGCCCTTCTCCCACACCTGCGCGCAAACACAAAGGTCCTAAACCAGCGTGGCTTCCAGCGCGCCGTAGTTAACACGCTCGCAGGCTGGCCACCTCTGCTGGATAAAGCCCTACCCCTGCCAGATGGAGGCCTACCCCTGGTGGATGGAGGCCTACCCCTGCCGGATGGAGGCCTACCCCTGCCAGATGGAGGCCTACCCCTGGAGGCCTACCCCTGGTAAATGGAGGCCTACCCCTGCAGGATGGAGGCCTACCCCTGCAGGATGGAGTCCTACCCCTGCAGGATGGAGTCCTACCCCTGCAGGATGGAGGCCTACCCCTGCAGGATGGAGGCCTACCCCTGCAGGATGGAGGCCTACCCCTGCAGGATGGAGGCCTACCCCTGCAGGATGGAAGCCTACCCCTACCAGATGGAGGCCTACCCCTACCGGATGGAGGCCTACCCCTACCAGATGGAGGCCTACCCCTACCGGATGGAGGCCTACCCCTACCGGATGGAGGCCTACCCCTACCGGATGGAGGCCTACCCCTATCGGATAGAGGCCTGCCCCTACCGGATGGAGGCCTACCCCTACCGGATGGAGGCCTACCCCTACCGGATGGAGGCCTACCCCTGCAGGATGGAGGCCTACCCCTGCCGGATGGAGGCCTACCCCTGCAGGATGGAGGCCTACCCCTGCAGGATGGAGGCCTACTTTGGAGGATGGAGGCCTACGCCTGCAGGATGAAGGCCTACCCCTGCCGGATGAAGGCCTACCCCTGCAGGATGGAGGCCTACCCCTGGCAGATGAAGGCCTACCCCTGCCGGATGGAGGCCTACTTTGGAGGATGGAGGCCTACCCCTGCAGGATGAAGGCCTACCCCTGGCAGATGAAGGCCTACCCCTGCAGGATGGAGGCCTACTTTGGAGGATGGAGGCCTACCCCTGCAGGATGGAGTCCTACCCCTGGCGGATGGAGGCCAACCCCTACTGGATGTATAGCCATCCCTCACACCTCCACGCACACATGCGCGCCACACGGTGAGTCTGGGCCTAGCCGGGAAGGGGTTTGGACTGCCAGAGTCAGCGAGCGCCTATTGAGGGTGGAGGCACGACGGGGTCCCGCACCTCAACGGTGACGGGGCTGTTCGGTTTCTTGCGGTAGAAGATGGCGCGCGCGTCAAACTCGGGGCTGCTGTTCTTGTACACGCGGGAGCGAACCTTCGTGCCCTCGGCCCGCACCACTGCGTACCAGCTGCTTCCTGCGTGAACAAGTGTGACGAGGTGTGACGATATGCGATAGTGTGATGTTGTGATGATCAAGTGTGATGAAGTGTGGTGAAGTTGCGTTGAAGTGTGATGAAGGGGTAATGGAGTTTTGTGAAGCTTGATGAAGTGTGACAAAGAGCGGTTAAGTGTGAAGTGTGCCAGTGTGTTGTAGTATCACCACCTCACATCACTAACATAACATGACCAGGTCACATCGCATGAGCACGTGGTGATGTGGCCTACAAGCACCACAGGTCATAGCAGTGGGGGTGGCACACCTGCCAGCTACCACAGTCAACCTTACAAACACCTGGCTTGGTCCCATAACCAGCAAGCAGCGAAAGCCTTCCACACATCACGTGACGGCCTCAGGGTTCACCCTAGCCTGGCTCAAGCACCGCGGTGATTTCATCCGCCACTCAGTGGAAAATGGCTGCTGTTGTGTGGGTAGCGGTAAGGGCAGTGGTCAGCGCGCTGCCCTGCTGTTGGTGTAGCTGTTGTTGCTGTGGCTGTTGTTGGTGTGGCTGTTGTTGGTGTGGCTGTTGTTGGTGTGGCTGTTGTTGGTGTGGCTGTTGGTGTAGGTGTTGTTGTTGGTTTAAGTGTTGTTGTTGGTGTGGCCTGACCTGCCCCGGGCAGCCCCACGGCGCTGAGCAGGTGGACGGACGTGACGCGCACGGGGTACCCGACCAGAAACGTGCAGCAGCCCGGCTTTGGCGCGTGCTTGTGCAGCTCCCTGCACAAAGGTGGAGAAGATCCCCCGCGTAGCCTCAGCAGAGTGTTGGGGCAAGTGCTGCGAGCGAGGGGAAAGTGCTGCGAGCGAGTAGCAAGCGCCTATAACGGCCGCCCGGCACTGTGACAACACGAGAGGGGATGGATGGCCAACGCCACGCCCCGGCCACCTTTGTTGTGCCAGTCCCAGTGTTTGTTATGCACCGCACCAGGTGCTCATTTAAGGCCAGGGGCAAGAATCGAACTCTGGTCGCCGGGTTCTACAACGCAGCACGCTGCGTGCACACCACACACACCGCATCATCATAACATGCACCACACATACACCACACATACACCACCACAAGGATACCCGACAGAGCCATACAGCTTGTTGGGGCAAGTGCTGTTCGCGAGTGGCACCTATGAAGGCCGGCACGGCAAACGATGGAGGTGGGTGGCCAGCACCACGCTCAACCGCACTGATTTAAGGTTGAGTAGCGTACAGCTATCGCTCGCCAACCGCAGAATTAACGTACACACCCGTTTATTATCTGTATAGCAATGTACCTTACGCGTCCTGGAAATGTTGAGTATCCGACGGGTTTAGTACGAGTCCACAACCACGCAGTCACAAATATTGCGGGAGGCCGCGGTTCTCTTCCGCGCCACCGCGGCCACGCGTGGAGCTGCATTGCTCATCAACTGCCTCTGCCTGCCTCCTCATCTGTGCCTGCCTCTGTGCCTGCCTCTTCATCTGTGCCTGCCTCTGTGCCTACCTCTTCATCTGTGCCTGCCTCTGTGCCTGCCTCTGTGCCTACCTCTTCATCTGTGCCTGCCACCTCATCTGTGCCTGCCTCCTCATCTGTCATTGATGCCCCGGAGGAAGAGGGGGAGGGCGGGCTGAGCCCCTCCTCCTTTGAAGCAGCCCTTTCCCCATCATCTCATTGTCATCATCATCATGGACTTCTAACCTCTATTAAAAGGTGTGTAAAGTTAACTTAACGTTTATTCATGCTTTATAATCATGCAATGCACTGCATTTTATTCGGTGTTTAATGAAGAAACTGGGAACTTAGTTAAGCTATGACAAGTCTGACCGTGGCATTTCCCATAGGCACTATACCTTAACTAACTGCGGATTTGCCGACTGCGGCATTTTTCTACTGAACCGAACCCCCACGTTAGGCGAGGGCTTCCTGTATTTGCCTGTACCAGCCTTCTGCTGAGCCAGGGTACGGCTTCTGCACGGTACCCACGGGAAGGGAGTTTACCAACATGCAGGTGTGATCCACCAACCCTCACGTGCACAGTGACAGTTGGCGTATCGCACCTCCGATTACCAGTTGGCTACGTACGGTGTGAAGGAAGTTCAACGTACGTACGCGGTGATGGATTATAGGTGTCTCTGCAGTGATCGCCCCCCATTGTGGCCCCAATTTTTGAAATAATAATCATCTGTGTTTTATTAAATACTAGCAGGAAGTATCTGGCTTTGCCCGGAGCACAAATATATTTCAAAACTTGTCTTCTCAAGAAACATAACATATACATACACAAATACTCAGCTATTGTGAAAGCCCGGTGTTCTGTTTGTCCATTTGTCCATCAAAATTCTAAGAGGCATGCAGAAGACCTGAATAACAAAGTAATAGAAAGTGGGCGGGTAAATAGTTGATATAAAAGGTTTACAAAAATTGTCGACCCCCCCCCCCCCCCCAAAAAATCTTTTTACCCCCCCAGCCAATTTTTATTTTGTAGGTATAGACACCTACACACCCTACATACAATAGAGTCAGTAATATCTAATGACTCTATAGAAGTACCTACTGACTCTAAAGTAGCATCTCGTGATTCTATTGTAGTGTGTAATAGCGCCGTCTGTTGTCCAGCAATGGCAACTGTGGTGGACGAGCAGTACACACGCCGGTGAGCATAGACGCGGCTGTGTCGGCAGGGCGGAGGAACTGGGGCAAGGGTCAGGGAGGACCCCATTTGGAAGCCCCTGGAACCCGCTAGTGGGTTTGAGAAGGGAGGCGCGGACAGGGCGGAGCCAGGCCCCGCCGAGTAGCATAAAAGCGGTGGAGAGCAGGAACTGGTGGCTGCCGATTCTGGGAAGTGGACTCGTCTCGTCGTCGATGTCTTCGCCACCTTTGTCGCTGCCTTCACGAAATATTGCGCTGCGCGGCCGGATAGTTGTTGGCCGTCTCGGTCGTCGCCGTCAGTGTAACACGGTCAGGATTGTGTTAAGGCCAGGCTAGATGACTTGGGAGAAGCTGCGGCAAACCTGTGAACTTGAAGTGTTGAATAAAGGTGCCTCCTCAAGAACCTTGTCTCCCACTCCGCTAACACTACAGTATTATCTAGTGACTCTATAGTAGTATCTACTGACTCTATAGTAGTATCTACTGACTCCACAGTAGGAGCTACTGACTCTACAGTAGCATCTGGCTCTATAGTAGTATCTACTGATGATAGTAGTATCCACTGATTCTACAGTAGTATCTACTGACATAGTATCTACTGGCTGCATAGTAGTATCTACTGACAGTAGTGTCTACACACACTACAGTAGTATTTACTGACTATAGTAGTAACTTTTGACTGTAGTAGTATCTATTGACCACAGTATCAACCGACTCTACAGTAGTATCAATCGACTGTAGTATCTCATGACTATAGTAGTATCGACTGAATCTATAGTATCTATTGACTATAGTAGTATCCACTCACTAGTAGTAACTACTAACTCTATAGGAGTATCTGCTGCCTCTATAGCAGTATCTACTGACTCTAGTCGTATCTACTGGCTGCAGGAGTATATACTGACTGTAGTGGTATCTACCGACTGTAGTGGTATCTACCAACTCTACAGGAGTATCTACGGACTGTAGTAGTATCTATCGAAACCTACAATAGTATCTATTGACTGCAGTAGTATCTACCGACTCTACAGTAGTAACTACCGACTCTTATAGTAGTAACTACCGACTCTACAGTAGTAACTACCGACTCTACAATAGTAACTACTGAGTTTACAGTAGTATCTACTGACTAGTATCTACCGACTCTACAGTAGTACCTACCGACTCTACAGTAGTATCTACCGACTCTACAGTAGTATCTACCGACTCTATAATCATTACTGACTACAGTAGCATCTACCGAATTTACAGTAGTATCTACCGACTACAGTAGTATCTACCGACTCTGTAGTCATAACTACTGACTCAACAGTAGCATCTACCCACACTACAGTAGCATCTATTGACTCTATAGTAGTATTTACTGAATCTACAGTCATATCTCATGACTGTAGTAATACCTACCGACTCCATTGTAGTATGTACCGACTCTACCGTAGTATCTATTGACTGCAGTAGTATAGACCGACTCTGTCGTAGTATTTACTAACTCTATAGTAGTAACTGCACATTGAGGTGGTGGGGGGAGAGAAGAGGACACACTCTTCAGAATTTACCTCAGTGTTGTGCTTCGGTGTGATTTTTCACCTTTTTTAACGCGAAGGAAAACCAGGGTCACGTCGCCGCTGAGCGAGCTCGTGTGCATTGCCAGGAGCAACCACGAGTCAGCGTTTCCGTGCATGCGCAGATGCGTGCTTTGGCGCCACGGTCAGCGTAATAATACATAGTTATAAAGTGTGATTGAATTCGTTTACATTAGAAGGAGGGGAAAAACAAATAGTGGGGGCTTAGCGCATTGTATGTGTACTTTGTTGAAGTGTAAACCCAACCGTTAGTCAGTTAAAAGCATTGCAAGGTGTGCACAGATAGACAGAGAGACAGACAAAAATTGACTTTTATAGGTAAGATCTATTCCGTTCTTTATATGGCCGGTGATTACTTCTGATGAAGCGGTCGCGTATTTTAAGTGACGTCACGGAGGACGCAGATTGAATGGCATTTGCTTTATGAATATGGGGTGGCCCTATTTAAATAGGGGTGGGGGCTACATAGGGGGAGGGTGACTATTTAAATAGGGGGGAGTATTTAACTAGTGGTGCCTATTTAAATAGGGGGGAGTATTTAACTAGTGGGGCCTATTTAAATAGGGGAGAGTATTTAACTAGTGGGGCCTATTTAAATAGGGGGGAGTATTTAACTAGTGGGGCCTATTTAAATAGGGGGGAGTATTTAACTAGTGGGGCCTATTTAAATAGGGGGGAGTATTTAACTAGTGGGGCCTATTTAAATAGGGTGGAGTATTTAACTAGGAGGTCCTATTTAAATAGGCGGGGGGGGGGGCATATTTAAAACGCTTAAAATCCCAGAACTGCCCACTCCTCCACCCTCCCTTGCGCCCCCACCCCCCACATCCCCCACCCCGAGGTCCCCCCCTCCCGCTCCCGGCGGCTAGTTACCGGCACTGGGACTTGACGTCGGTGAAGACGCGGAGGAGGAAGTCTCCCTCCTCTGCCGGCTGGAAGGTGGTGGGCACCACCACATAGCGGCCCTGCGGCAGCTCCTTGCGCATCAACACGCTGCATGAGTTGATGTACACCGACTCGGCCATCTTCTCCTGGATCGTGTGCACGCGGTACTTGCGGTTCTGCTCCACCTGCGGAAGTTAAAGGCAGAAGGTGGGATCCCCACTGACATCCCCCACTACCAGCGCCCACCACCCCGTGTAGCCCTTAACAGGCTGTAGGGGTAAGTGCTCTCTTCATGAGTAACGGCCGCCTATGAAGACCGTCACACGGAGGGGGGTGGTCGGGTGGGTACCACCACCACGCCCGACCGCCTTTGTCCCCCCGGTGACGATGTTAACTACACACCGGACCAGGTACTCATTTGTGGTTGAGTTGACCGAGGGGTGGTCAAGAACCGGTTCTGAATATCTCGAGGCCCATGTCCAGGTGCTGGCGTTAGTGTTAGGGGTGGAGGGGGCCCCGTACCCTGAATATCTCGAGGCCCATGTCCAGGTGCTGGCGTTAGTGTTAGGGGTGGAGCGGGCCCCGTACCCTGAATATCTCGAGGCCCATGTCCAGGTGCTGGCGTTAGTGTTAGGGGTGGAGCGGGCCCCGTACCCTGAATATCTCGAGGCCCATGGCCAGGTGCTGGCGTTAGTGTTAGGGGTGGAGGGGGCCCCGTACCCTGAATATCTCGTGGCCCATGTCCAGGTGCTGGCGTTAGTGTTAGGGGTGGAGCGGGCCCCGTACCCTGAATATCTCGAGGCCCATGGCCAGGTGCTGGCGTTAGTGTTAGGGGTGGAGCGGGCCCCATACCCTGAATATCTCGAGGCCCATGGCCAGGTGCTGGCGTTAGTGTTAGGGGTGGAGCGGGCCCCGTACCCTGAATATCTCGTGGCCCATGTCCAGGTGCTGGCGTTAGTGTTAGGGGTGGAGCGGGCCCCGTACCCTGAATATCTCGAGGCCCATGGCCAGGTGCTGGCGTTAGTGTTAGGGGTGGAGCGGGCCCCGTACCCTGAATATCTCGAGGCCCATGGCCAGGTGGTGGCGTTAGTGTTAGGGGTGGAGCGGGCCCCGTACCCTGAATATCTCGAGGCCCATGTCCAGGTGCTGGCGTTAGTGTTAGGGGTGGAGCGGGCCCCGTACCCTGAATATCTCGAGGCCCATGGCCAGGTGCTGGCGTTAGTGTTAGGGGTGGAGCGGGCCCCGTACCCTGAATATCTCGAGGCCCATGGCCAGGTTCTCTCCGGCGCCCTCCTTGCGGTGCTCCCGGCGGTCGCGCTGCTGCAGGGACACGAGGATGGCGTCCGTCTCCTTCTTCACGTCGAACACGAACTGCGCTCGCAAGGTGGCGGCAGTTGCATCGGGTAGCGTTAACATCGCCATCGGCGTCATCAGAAGCAGCATTAATATCATCGTGTGAAAAATAAGAATAGGTTTTACCCTTTCTGGCAATAGTACAACAGTTGTGTGAAGATGTTCAAACACCAAATAGATGTTATTCTTTCGTTCTTTCGGTAAAGTCACGTAGAAAGAAATTAAATTAAATAATAGAATACGACGTTTCGATTGCAACACAAGCAACCATCATCAGGTACAAATGAATGAGAAAACAAACATAGTGAGCTTGGAAATACAATGCAATACAACACAGAGAGACGGCCAACACAAGTCAACACCCAACCTGGTTGATTGCGTTCCTCCAAAGATTGCTAAATTTGAGAGAGAGACAAAACATAGACACACAGACAGATGGACACACAAGCAGAGAGAGACTCACACAGTGCCCAGCTCGTCCGTCCGCTTTGGGCAGGAATTCCACACAACTCCCCCTCTGCCCCCCCCCCTCTCTCTTTTTAAGGCCTCGACACAGAGACGTATTTCTGTGTGCCTATGTGTGAATCTCTGGAACAATCTTTGGAGGAACGTAATCAACCAGGTGGGGTGTTGACTGTTGTGTTGGCCGACTCTCTGTGTTGTATTGCATTATATCTCCAAGTTTACTATTGTAGTGACTGTGATTGTCACTGTGTGGTGCCGGGCTTACCAAGCCACGGCGGATAATGTGTTGGCATTACGTGCAGCCCGTTTACTGGGTGTAGTACCAGCCCTAGCGAGGCACCACGTACAGTGTGAGGTGCAGGCTCCCAGTGAGAAAGTGAGAGGGGGTGTCAGCCAGCCAGGGTTACGTTGGGGCATGATACGCCGGTTGACCTGCCGACAAGTGACCTGGATGATGTTGGAGGGGGGCCACCGGTGGAAGGGGGCCGCTGGGCGGTCACGTGGTATAAAGGAGCTCTCGGGGAGCCTTTGGGAAAGAGCTCGAGAGATCTAGAAGGTGGGCGGGGCGAGGGGCGGAGTCAGCCCCAGCCCGGGCCGATATGACGGGGGCCCCGTGAGAGGCTCGGGGTTCTTCGTGTTGCTGGTGATGAAGATACACGTCGGGTAAAAGAAGCCTCTAGCCACGCGGTCCGGGACCCAGCTCGTGGTCCGGGCCGGGATAGTGAACCGTGTCTAGTTCTGCCGTAGCGTGGTGAGATGGGCATTCAACACCCAAGTGTAGGTTGTGTTGTGTTATGTTGATTTATTGAATAAAAAGTGTTGCTCCCAAGACAACGTCTGCGACTCAGTTGGACTCACTACACTATGTTTGTTTTCTCATTCATTTGTACCCGATGATGGTTGCTTGTGTTGCAATCGAAACGTCGTATGCTATTATTTAATTTAAAAAAATTCTACGTGACTTTACCAAAAGAGTCAAAAAAAAAAACCAAAGAGATACCTCTTGCAATGAATCAAGTCTGCATTAATCACACGGTACTTGTGGTGATACTAGCAAAAAGGTCCCATGATATAGTATTAATATCATCGTCATCATCGTTATCAGCATCAGCAGTATTAATATCATTATCAGCAGCAGCATTAATATCATCATCAGCAGTATCACCGCATGCATGACCAGGTTACTCCGTGTCTCCCGTATGCCTCCCCCCATGCCCACCCCCCCGTGCCCCCCATGTGTTCCCAAGTCCATGCTCCTCCACGCATCCCTGAGTCTCCCATGTCTCCGTGTGCCACCATGTCCCCCGTTCCCCCCCTCCCGCCCCCCAATGTGCCCCCCCTGCCCCTCATGCCTGTGGGTTTTGCAGGAAGAGCGTGCGGTCGTTGATGCAGCCGCCCGCGCGGTTGGTGTGGGGGTCGTCGTGGTGACGCCACTGGCCCCGCAGCATCACCTCCTCCCACGTCTTGTGGAAGCTGAAGTACGAGGTGTTGATGATGCTGAGACGCGGGGAAACGGGGACAAGGAGACATTGAGAGGCGAGGATACGGAGACACGGGGGTAGGTGCGACGTGTTAATGATGCGGAGACACGGGGACCTAGAGACATGGGGACACAGAGACACAGAGACATGGGGACACGGAGATACGGAGACGCGGATATACGGGGTCATGGAGACACGGAGAGATGAAGACAGGGAGACACGGGAATACAGAGTCACGGAGTCACGGAGACATGGGGACAGGTACGACGTGTTGATGATGCTGAAACACAGAGACGATACAGGGACACGGAGACACAGAGACACGGGGACTGGTATGATGTGTTGATGAGGCACAGAGACATGTGATGATGATGATGATGCCACTCACCGACAAACCACGAGGTCTGTAAAGTGCTTGCACCAATCATCAAACGTCATCCTAGGGGAGCGGGGGTGAGGTGGTGGGGGGAGGGAGAGAGACCCCCAGATTCGTCAATGTGTAGGGGTTATTACGGGAGAAACGGCGGACAACAAACACAGGGCTGTCGGCACTCACATACACGGGGGGTCACACCGACGTCCGCATCAGTTATTGCCCACGCCCCCAGCCCTCGGAGGCGATCCCTATAAAAGGTGGAACCCAAAGAGCTCGAGGCAGTTCGACACGAAGCTGACCAGTGAAGATCCAAGACTCGGAGATTAGGCCCTGGGACTCCCCGGTCTCGCCGTCCTTATAAGGGCCGAGCCGGGTAAGCCAGTGGCGCGGCCCAAGAGCTTCCAGACCGCTGCCCTTATCAGGGCAAGGCTGGTTAGCTGGTGCCGAGATCTGTGCTTGCCAGGGCCAGATCAGTCAGCCTCCCGTAGCCCAGTAGAGGAGGACTGGGGGACAGGACAGAGGGCTTAGTACTAGGGTGGGTTTCCCATAGTACGGGTGAAGGGGCCGATACCCCTTCAACTATTGTATCTGTCCCGGAGTTAATAAACAGTGTGTCTCAACTTCCTCATCGTCTCCTCATCAACTTACTACATCTGGTGTTGGAAGTGGTCCAAGCATGGATACGAGACGGAAGACTCGTGCCCAAGACCCAGGAGAGGATGACGACGAGGGAGGGGCAGTGCAAGACATCGCCGCCGACGTACCTGCACAACTGCTGCCGGCTCCGACATCGGCGGGGTCGTCGGAGAGGGCCGGGACGTCGACTGACGAGTTGGCGTTGGCTCACTCGCGGCTGGCGGAGCTCTTGTATGCAGCGGCCGCTATGCTGGAACAAATAACTCGCCTGGGGCCGGGAGGAGCGACGCGGCGGGAAGATGGACAACGCCCGCCAGAAACTCCCGCCTTTACAACAGCGGGGCGACTCGAAAATCCCGCCACGAAGACAGTAGGGGCGGAGGGAGGAGTCCCAGCTCGTCACGCGGGAGACGGTGCCCAGCCAGCAGCCGCCACGTCATCGGCGGAGGCGGGTCGCGGTGGCGGCCTATCAGGGGTTGAAACGTCACCACCAGCTGACGCCAGCACCGACCATACAGTACGGGGACGCGCTACGGATGCTGCAAGAGACGCTGCAAGAGGATCGGAGACGGAGCCGACATTCCAGCAACGCCTGCCGGCCCTGCAGGTATTTGTTGCAAGCGACGGCGATTGGGGGGGGTTCCAGCGCCGGTTCTTGGCCCACCAAGAGATGGCAGGCTGGTCGGACAACGAGGCGCTGTGTGCTCTCCCGGCGTTATTGGACGGCGACGCCCTGGGCACCCTCACTGCTGCACCCAAGTCGGCACGCTCCACCATTCAGTCGGCGCTGCAGCTGCTGGCCACCGTTTATGGGCCGCCCTCCGATTGTCGCCAGCTCTTCTATGAATGGCAGAAGGGTGATAAGGAATCGCCACTCGCTTATCGCACGGCCCTGCTGTCATTGGCGAAAGACGCTTTCCCGCGTATGGATGAAGAGGGGATCGATGCGATGGTGGCCGAGAAAATTTTGCTGCTGGCTGACGATCTGGACTTCACCATCTTAGCGCAGGACGATGCGGATATGTCATCACTGCGGGCTGCAAGGCACATTCACGCCAATCTCATCTCCCAGCGGAGGAAGGCGAACAAAGCTGCTGCACGACACACCGTGGCGGCAACCTCTTCTGGAATGGAGGGAGCCTTCGCTGCGGATCGTTCTGCAGGATGGCGATCTGCCGAGCGACCGGCTCGGGACGTTCCAAGCCACCGAGACCAGCCCAAGTCCTCTGGAACGCTCGTCGTCTGCTATAATTGTGGCCTCCGGGGCCACGTGGCGTCCGGATGCCGGGCTCCTCGACAGCGCGGTGCGAGACCTGGAGCTGCGGACGGCCCTCCTCACAAGCCTTCGCAACATCCTCGGGCAAGTCATGGCACCCCACATGTTCGGCCTGCACACACACCCACTTTCCTATCACATGGTCCGATACACAATTCTCGGGGGTTGGGTGCTGGTGCGTCGGGTCGCGGCATGTCGGGGAGGGCGCTCCAACCGGGCCAATGGTCCGAGTTGGCTCACCGAGTTGTGGCTGCATCAGCGGGGTCGTCCGTTGTCGCGGGGCATATTGACGGGGTGGAGGTACGGCTATTGGTCGATACGGGAGCTTCGGCAACTATCATTTCAGATTTGATTTATAATATCCTGCCCGTTCAGAGTCGCCCGTTGCTCCCTGTCGATATACCGTTTTACGCTGCGAATGGGGGCTCGTTGGGTATTATCGGTCAAATTCGAGCGCAAATTTCGATAGGGGACATTAAACTATCTGGCCCGGTGTTCGTCTCCTCCTCGCTGGCTATTCCGTGCCTGTTGGGGACAGACTTTTTGGCCAAATTGCCCATCAAAATTCTGATTGACCAGCAATGCATCGAGCTTCCATCGGGCCGACGTATGACGTTCCTACCTGCCACCCCTGCCTTGCGTGTTGCCTGTGCTACGGTACAGGCGCTTGTTGCTCGGACGGTGCGTGTACCCCCGGGGGCACAGATGTTGGTACCCCTGCGCTTGCGTCGACCGTTCGATAAAGGAGTCTCTGACCGGGGCGTTATTTTGGGACCATCTAGAGCCGGGGTGAGTGGGCCAGATCTGGTGACGGCCCAGACTATTGTTAAAGGGGATGGGGACCCGTTTATCGCGGTCCTCAATGTCGGGACACGGACGGCAGTGGTTTCGCAAGGTACCGTATTCGCACATGCGGTTCCGGTACCTGCGGAAACGCCGATCATTGGCCAGGTGGCCACCGATTCTCAAACGCGATTAGCCTCAGACGCTGACGAGGTTTGGCTGGATGCGTTGTGTGCTGAGTCACCTGACCTGTCTGACGCACAACGTGCTAGATTACGCGCCTTATTGCGAGAATTTTCCGACGTCTTCAGTAAACACAAATACGATATCGGATGTACCAAATTGCTACGCCACCATATTGACACCGGTGACAACGCTCCTATCCGCCAAAATCCTTTTCGGTTAAGTCCCGCCGAAAAGGATCATGTCAAATCGGCTGTAGATGACATGTTGAAATCGGACATCATTTCTCCCTCGACCAGCCCTTGGGGTGCACCCATAGTGTTGGTCAAAAAGCACGACGGGTCCCTAAGGTTCTGCGTTGATTTCCGGCGATTAAATAAGATCTCGGTGGCCGATGCTTATCCGCTTCCTCGAATGGACGAATCGCTGGATGCCCTCGCGGGATCGCGATTCTTTTCCACTTTGGATTTGCTCTCAGGATTTTGGCAACTTCCCTTGGACGACGAATCTAGGCCCAAAACAGCTTTCCGAACGCCGCACGGCCTCTTCCAATTCAATCGCTTACCCATGGGATTACACTCTGCTCCCGCGACGTTCCAGCGCCTGATGGAATTGGTCCTCGCTGGCTTGCAATGGGAGGTGTGTTTGATTTACCTGGATGACGTTATCGTATTCAGTAAGACGTTCGAGGAACACCTTGATAGGCTTCGGGCCGTCTTTCTCAAAATGCGCGCTGCTAATTTGAAATTCAAGCCACAAAAGTGCCATTTGCTGCGCGAATCTGTTAAATATTTGGGTCACATCGTCGGCCGGTCAGGTATCTCAACCGATCCCGCCAAAACGCGTTGTGTCAGCTCCTGGCCTATTCCCACCTCGGTGGGGGAGGTTAGAAGCTTCATCGGCTTTGCTTCATATTACCGCCGGTTTGTTGCGGACTTTGCTTCCATCGCTAAGCCACTACATGCCTTGACGTCAAAAGGGGTCAAATTTCATTGGGGGCCGGTGGAGAACGCCGCTTTTGTCTCTCTTCGGGATGCCCTGGTGGGGGCCCCGCCGTTAAGCTACCCCGATTTTTCCATGCCGTTCGTGCTCGACACGGACGCAAGCAATACCGGGATTGGAGGCGTGCTGTCACAAATTGTGGGTGGCGTGGAGCGCGTTGTGGCTTATGGTAGTAGAGTACTGTCCCCGGCCGAGCAGCGGTACTGCGTCACCCGCCGCGAACTGTTGGCTATCGTGTTCTTTATCCAACAGTACCGGCCATATCTGTACGGCCGGCATTTCACCGTCCGTACAGATCATGCAGCGTTGCAGTATGCCCTACGAATTAACCAGCCATCGGGGCAGTTGTCCCGATGGCTCGAGATCATGCAGGATTTCGATTTTGAGACAACTTACCGGAAGGGGATTCGCCACACCAACGCCGATGCCCTATCACGCCTGCCGATCGCCCCGGATTGCACTTGTTTCTTGGGTTCGGGCCGTTGCAAATCGGCAAGTGACGGCCGGGATCGGGTTCTTGCGGCCGCAGTTGATACTCCTTCGGACGCTGGTCCTATTTCGGAGGGTGGGAGTGATTCCCTACTTGGCTTGTCAAGTACTGAGTGGGGTCGCCTCCAAATGGAGGATGCGACCCTCCTGGCGCTACGACGTCGCACGGAAGGATCAGGTCAAGGGAAGTCGGGCGTTGACTCATGGGGGTGGTGCCAGGGCTTACTCATGCATTGGGACGGGACGATCCGCCGTCACAGGCTGGTGGTGCCTTCCACGTTGAGGGGTAGGGCTGTATGGGCTGCTCATGAACGGCTCCTGCACCTGGGTACCCTCAAAACACTTGCCATGCTCCAGCTTAATTACTTTTGGCCGGGCATGGCAAGAGACGTGGACGATCTGCTGCGGTCCTGTACCCAGTGTGCACAACGGAAGCCGCCGGCGAAGGGAGCCAGTCCACCGCTCCAGTCCATTTCGGTCACCCGGGTTAACGAGCTGGTCGCCCTTGATATTTTGGGACCGTTTCCTTCCACGCCGAGGGGTAATAAGTACCTGCTGGTTGGCGTGGAATATTTCACGCGATGGCCTATGGCTTGGCCCCTCGCCAACCAGTCCGCAGCGGCCGTTGCGGAGGCTTTTGTTCAGGGCTACGTCCTCGACAAAGGCGCTCCGGAACGGTTGTTGACCGATCAGGGAAAGAATTTCACTAGTACCCTTTTACACGAGGTATGTGGCCTTCTGGGTACAAAGAAAGTTCGTACCTCACCTTACCATCCACAAACGGATGGGATGGTGGAACGCTTGCATAGGACTCTTACGTCCATGCTATCCCACCAGGTATCTGAGTCCCAAAACGATTGGGATCTACGGATCGGGGGAGTCCTGGCGGCATACAGGATGGCTCCTCACGCGGCGACCGGGTTCTCGCCATTTTTTTTTATGTATGGTCGCGAGGTTGACCCGCCTGTCGCGACTCAGCTGACGATTGCCGCGCCTCATGCTAAGTCGAAAATCGCCGACCATGTTAAATTTAACATCCTTCGCTTGGCGGAGGCACGGCAGGCGGCCATGCAAAACTCTGACTCTCGCCAGAAACAAAACGAGAGATTGCGGTCGCGCCGGACTCACACGCACGAATGGCACCCGGGCGACCGAGCATGGTTGCACTGCCCTCAGGTGCCATTGGCCACCTCGGCTAAGTTGTTGCGACCATGGAGGGGCCCCGTTGAAATTGTGCAGGTTGTGCGGCCTCAATGTGTGCGCATTAAGTGGGGGAAGCGTCGGTGGTTTGTGCACCCTTCACGGTTAAAGCCATTTTTTGCTCCGCACGCTTCCTCCCACGTAAATGGCCGAACATGTGGGGAGTCCTCTGACTCCGGGGGGGCGGGATCGATGCCAGCCTCTGATCCACTAATGACTGTCCCGTCTTCAGGAGCCCCAGGACTGAAGCCCTCTGGGCTGCCAGCCTCCCCCGTGGGGGGCGGCGCTGGCACGTCCGGGAAACCGGACGACCAGGCACCTGCTGATGCGACACCTGCCACTGACTCTACCAAGCCGGCCCCTTGTGACGGGCCCGCTGCACGGACTCGCGCCAAAACGCGCCGGTTGTTATGATTAGCTTTCCGCGCGTGTTCCGTTGCTGCGGAACCCGCTCATTGTATATATGTTTTTTTAATGGTTGTATGTGTGTGTAATAACGATGACCACGCTATCTGCTTGTTGCTTGCTGTCCATGTAAGTGTGTGCGTGTATTGGGAATGGACGGAGAGTCTGCTGTGGTTGCTGAGTTTCAAAGGGAGTGTGTGCGCTGCTGCGTGGAGTTGTTATCTTGATGGTAAAGTTAATTATTAACGTGGGAGCGTCGGGTATCCTGTGCTGTACCATCTCGTGGGTCACCGTGCGCGATGGGCTTAATTGAAAAAAAACAATTTTTTTTGGGCTGTATTATGCTGCGAGGTGCTGTGTGCGATGCGGTCGTTGCGTGAGAGGGAATAACTGTGTTGTGGTTGAAAAGTTACGACGGGATTGATGGTGTGTTGGTCGCCTGCAGATTTGCTTGCTATTGTGCTTCAATGTACGCGTGTGATCGCGATATGCTGATTGCATGTGCTGTTATACCGTTCTGTATATGTGTTGCGGTTCCAGGTGGGGGGTTTTTTTTTTAGGGAACCATCGGTTGATGTTACGCTTGTTCTTGTTATTGTTACTGTTACGAGGCACACGTGTATTGACGGTGTTAATCTTTATTCTTGGGGGTTGAGGGATTGTTGCAGCCGGGACGGCTGCGAGCTGTACAGGGGGGGGTGATGTAGGGGTTATTACGGGAGAAACGGCGGACAACAAACGCAGGGCTGTCGGCACTCACATACACGGGGGGTCACACCGACGTCCGCATCAGTTATTGCCCACGCCCCCAGCCCTCGGAGGCGATCCCTATAAAAGGTGGAACCCAAAGAGCTCGAGGCAGTTCGACACGAAGCTGACCAGTGAAGATCCAAGACTCGGAGATTAGGCCCTGGGACTCCCCGGTCTCGCCGTCCTTATAAGGGCCGAGCCGGGTAAGCCAGTGGCGCGGCCCAAGAGCTTCCAGACCGCTGCCCTTATCAGGGCAAGGCTGGTTAGCTGGTGCCGAGATCTGTGCTTGCCAGGGCCAGATCAGTCAGCCTCCCGTAGCCCAGTAGAGGAGGACTGGGGGACAGGACAGAGGGCTTAGTACTAGGGTGGGTTTCCCATAGTACGGGTGAAGGGGCCGATACCCCTTCAACTATTGTATCTGTCCCGGAGTTAATAAACAGTGTGTCTCAACTTCCTCATCGTCTCCTCATCAACTTACTACAAATGTTAATACACAAAACGAGCAGCGGGTGTGATAAGAACTGAGTCTTTGTGTGTGCGTGTTTGTTGAACTATTGGTGTGCGTGCAAGTTATATTCCCGCCCACGGCCACCAGCACTAGTGACGGATGTCTGAACCGGTCTTGGGCCTCCCCTAGATCGACTCAGCCTCAAATGAGTACCTGGTGAGGTGTGTAAACATTGCCACCGGGCAGACAAAGGCGGCCGGCCGGGCGTGGTGCTGGCCACCCACCCCTACTCCCTAACAGCACTTGCCCCAGCAGTCTGTGAACTCTACACGGTGGGATCTTGGCCTTGTGATGTATCACGAGACATGGTGCCGCCTTGAGGAGGCCTTCATCCAGCAATGGACTGACCACGGTTGACGATGGTGATAGCTTCACAGTTGATGAAGCGAAAGGCGTCAAAGTGATCTACTGCGGCCCCAACGAGCAGAGGCATTGGTGCTCATCGCCCGTTTAAAGCCCCGCAGAGCCAGTGGTGGAAATTCCATATTCCTATGACGGAGGGAGGAGAGCCTCTCCACAGGACAACCGCTGTTACCTTTGCGACAACGTGGTTGGTACTCGATTCATGGACGCAATGAAAAGACAATGCCGCTCGACTGATTCGGAGCGAGACCTCTGCTGTCAAACCGCAGGTGGTCATAAGCACACTGCCCAGGTATGGAAACCTCTCCACTCTCTCCACAACTGCCCCACACACATATACACTCATACACACACACATGTATATACAAAGAAAACATCTCCCCGTATAGCCTCAACAGACTGTTGGGGCAAGTGCAGTTAGCGAGCACTTATGAAGGCCGGCATAACACACGAGGGGGTGGGTGGCCAACACCACACCCGGCCGCCTTTGTCTCCCGAGTGGGTGGAGATGTTTACACACCTCACCAGGTACTCATTTGAGGCTGAGTCAACCTAGGGAAGGCCCAGGATTGGTGCAGATAATGGTCACTGGTGTTGATGGCTGTGAGCGGGAATCGATCTCGGGTCACCAGGTTCGTAGCGCAGCGCACTAACCGCTACACCACCGTGTATACACACACACACACGTGTATATACACACACGTGTACACACACACACACACGTGTACACACACACACACACGTGTACACACACACACACACGTGTAGCCAGCACCACGCCCGCCCCGCCACCTTCGCCTCCCCAGCGTGCTGGGTGTTTATTTAAGGCTGAGTCAACCTAGGTGTGGGTTCTGCTGAGTGTTTTATTTTTTACCAAAACTCTCCGTCATCGGAAACGGTGACGCCGAGCTTCTCTCTCTCGCCTTTGTTGACACGAGCCCACTCCTCGGAGCTGGGTCAGGGGGAGGGGGCAGGGGGGAGCAAGGTGAGGGGGAGGGCCAGAGGGAGGGGGTGGGGGCAGGGGGAGATGCAGAGGGAGGGGGGAGGGGGCAGTGGGGGAGGGATCAGGGGGAGGGGGCAGGGGGAGGGGGCAGTGGGAGGGGGCAGGGGGCAAGGGGAGATGCAGAGGGAGGGGGGAGGGGCAGTGGGGGGCAGGGTCAGGAAGGGAGAGGTGAAGTTAAGGGCAGGGAGAAGGGCAGGGGAGGGAGGACAGGAGGAGGAATTGTTATCACGAGCGCTTGCGTCGGTCAATGATCGTACAGATTTAGCGGTGAGTGTGAGCACAGGTGGGTGAGTGTAGCGGTGAGTGTGAGCATGGGTGGGTGAGTGTAGCGGTGAGTGAGACAGGTGCTAGCTAAAGTGGCCCCTCGGGATAGAGTCATATTGTTGGGTGACTTCAATGCCCAAGCTGGTCATGATGCTGGCACCTGGTCTGGAGTGATTGGAAGGCATGGGCCAGGTCAGCTCAATAAAAACGGCAGGAGGCTGCTATATTTTTGTGCAGCCCCATGGGCTTGTAATTACCAACACGATGTTCTGGCATTCGCGCATCCACACAACATCATGGATACATGCCGGGTCCAAGCAAGCACATCTGCTGGACGACATCGTGACAAAACAACGGATTCGGGCCCATGTCCTTGACACCAGGACCTACCGTGGAGCCGATCTGCCCACCGACCATCGACTTGTCATCTATAAGATGCGCTTGCCACTCTTCCACTCCGGTGGTGGATGTACACCCAGAAAACCATTAAAACCCATAGTGGTGTGGTGGTCATGTTGACACACACACGCGCGCCAGAACCAGGGGATGCTTACCGGTATGGGATAGTTGTGTACTCCTGGCCGGGACCCGCCGGGGGGAGGGGGCTGTGGGCAGTGTCTATGATCCCACAGAATCCCCCGCCTCTCGGTGGGGAGCGGTAGAAACCGGTCCGGACCGGTCGGGCCAACGGCGGTTAGAACCCCTCTGAGGGGAGGGGGCTGGGGGAAGCTACGATCCCACAGAACCCCGCCCCTCAGGGAGAAAGAGTATATAAAGCGGGTCCCTGAGAGCGTGAGGGAGTTCGTCTCAAGCCGAATTCAGAAGCCGCCTGGAGACAAGGCCCTGGACCCCAAGCCACCGACGTCCTTCGAAGGGCCGGAGCGCAGTGCGGTGCCAGTGATCGAGAGGGTTAGGACCCTGAGGTTCCCTCGGCTCGATGTCCTTCTAAGGGCCAGGTCTAGACGGGCCAGTGGTCAGGGACCCACCGGGCCAGCGGTGGGTCAGCCTCCCCTAGGTTTAGCCAGCCAGAGGGCTAGAGGAGTCAGAGTGACTAGGTACGATAGCCCGGAGGCTGTACCTCCCCAACAAAACTAAGCACCTGCCTGGGTATTTTGTACCATTGGACACTCCACCCCCACAACTCCCAATTGGTGATAGCACAGTTGTAGAGAGCGTGGAAAGTTTCCCATACCTGGGCAGTGTGCTGATGAACAGCTTCGGTTTGACAGCAGAGGTCTCACTCCGAATCAGTCGAGCGGCATTATCTTTTCATCAGTTGCGTAACACTGTGTGGAAAACTACCTGGTCTGTCGCTCCGCATGAAGCTTCAGGTCTTTTCGGCCACAGTCATTTCCTCCCTTCTCTATGCTTGCGAAACGTGGACCCCCCTAATGGAACATCTTAGATGGTTAGAAACATTTAGGCTGGCCTGCCAACGATCCATTCTGGGTTTAGCCAGGCTGGATTGTGTGAGGAGCTCACAAATCCTTAAAATATCTGGATAAAGTCCCATCGGTGAGCTCCTTCGGCAGACAAGGCTGCGTTGGCTGTGTTATGTAGCCCGCATGCCCAGCCACCGCATGCCTAAACAGCTTTTGTTTGGCCGGATCGAGGGGGCTAAACGAGCGTGGCACGGGCTAGAGAAGAGATGGAGATAGAGTGATGTGATACAGAAGGATGTGGAGCTGAGTGGACTTGCCGATGACTGGTACCAGCGGTGTCAAGATCGGCCTCTGTGGCGGAGGCTCATGAAGGATACTACTGGGCAGTTGGAGGCAGTCGCCCTCCAGCAACAACGGAGGGTGGAGGATTGACCCTCACAACCATGAGCGGAGCGCCGGGTGGCTACAGCACAGCAAGTTGTCACAGTAGAGGGCACAGGTGGTGCATCAGCCAGTCATCTCAGTTAGTCGACCCGTGGCACCTGGGTCTGCCCCGTGACCTCGTGCCAGCGGGCGTTCGACACTTCATGTGGCCTCAACGTGCACATAGCTTGGTTCAAACATCGTGATGATGTCACCGCCACTTAGTGGCGAATGGCGGTTGTTGTTGTTGCACGGGTGAGTGAGTGTAAGCACCGGTGAGTGAGTGTGAGCACGGGTGAGTGAGTGTAGCAGTGAGGGAAGCGGTGAGTGTGCATACGGATGGGCGAGTGTAAGCTTAGGTGAGTGGGTGTAGCTGTGAGTGTGAGCACGGGTGAGTGAGTGTAGTGCTGAGTAGGCATACAGGTGAGTGAGTGTGGAGGTGAATGTGTGTACGGGTGAGTGTGTGCACAGGTGAGTGGGTGTAACGGTGAGTGTTTACACGGGTGGGTGTCAGCATGGGTGAGTGAGTGTGGCGGTGAGTGTGTGTATGGGTGAGTGAGTGTGGCGGTGAGTGTGTGTATGGGTGAGTGAGTGTGAGCACGCGTGAATGAGTGTGAGCACGTGTGAGTGAGTGTAGCGGTGAATGTGTGTACAGGTGTCTATATAGGTGTCTGGACAGGTGAGCGTCTCTACAGGTGAGCATCTCTACAGGTGAGCGTCTCTACAGGTGGGCGTCTGGAGGGGCGAGTGTCTGGACAGGTGAGTGTTGGTGAGGTGCATGCTCACCCGTCGCTCCAGGCCCCGTTCCACTCCTTCTCGCCCCAGGGGTTGCGCATGCGGATCATGTTGAGGCGCTCCGCGCGGAAGAACGCGACTAGGCCCTCGCCTAGCCGCACGCGGCGCACGGCGGTCACCGAGTACGCGTGACCCTTCACCAGGCCGCAGTCCAGACGCGCCTCCATCTCTGTCGAGGCCAGAGCCTATGGTAGCACCACGGTTACCACGGGAACACCACAGTAACACCACGGTGACACTGTGAGCCTGGCCCTTCACTAGGCCGCAGTCCAGACGTGCTTCCATGTCCACCGAGTCCAGAGCCTACGGTAATACCACAGTTACCACGGTAACACCAAGGTGACATTGTTATCCTAGCCCAGAACCAGGCCACAGCCCAGGCACACCTCCATCTCTGTGGAGGCCAGCACCTACGGTAACACCATTGTTACCACGGTAACACCAAAACATGATTAACATTAATACAGTATTGTTAACACAGGAACATACCATACACAGAGACGTTGGTTATGATTGTGGTTATGATTTCGGTTGCCATTAGGATTAGGTTATGATTGCAGTAATGATTGCGGTTTTCATTATGACAGTGGTTATCGTTGAGATTGTGGGTATGGTTATGATTGTGGTTGAGGTTATGATCGCGGTTGTTAAGATTGCGGTTATTACGATCAGCGTTGTGACGACCGCCATTGTGACGACCGCGGTTGTTGCGACCGCCATTGTGACGACCGCCATTGTTACGACCGCCATTGTTACGACCGCCATTACGACCGTCGTTGTTACAATTTCAATTATTACGATCGCCGTCGATGATCGGCATTGTTACGAACCGCGGATGTTACACTCGCCATTGTTATGATCACGGCTGCTGCGGTTGTGGTGGTTATGGTGGTTGCGGTGGCGGCGGTGGGGGTTGGCGCTCACGCGTATGGAACAGCTGAGCAGCCCGCCGCGCCCGTAGGCCTTGAGCATGCTGCTGAAGAGCGCAGCTCTCTCCGCGTCCTTCTCAGAGAACTTCTCCTCGGCCAGGTCGATGGACTCGGAGATGCCGCCCGTGAAGTCCACGAGGGCGTCGCTCGTGTTGCCGCCATCCAGCGCCTCGTAGCAGCCGCACAGCCTGGGGGACGTGGCACACGCGCTGGGATGATGGACGATAAAACTCATGAAATATAAAGAATTTGTATTTTACCAGGTAAGGCCCACTGAGCTGTGTAGTTATTTTTCAGAAGCGACCTGGCCATCACAAATGATAGGCTGTGTGGAAATGTATAGCAAAATAATCTCAACACATCATGTTGGTTTTAAGTGTGGGGGAACAAATTGGAGGACCTGGAGAGAAATCCACGCGACCACAGGGAGAACACACAAATTCAGGAACAAACCCACAACCTCCTGTATACCAAGCGAGGTAGTTAACATTTCACCATCGCGGCACCCTGAGCTCCGTAGCTCTTCTTCATAAACGACCTGACCATCATAAATGATAGCCCAATGATAGCAGCGGCCAAATACTCTAATACATAGAGATGCAGAGAGATCCGTGCAGATACAGAAACCCAGAGATACATAGAGACCCATAGAGATGCATAAAGACCCAGAGAGAAACATTGAGACCCATAGAGCTACAGAGATGCATAGACTAAACTAAAACTAAACTATTTTATTTCGCAGGTAAAGCTCACCCAGCTATATAGCTTTTTTTTCAGAAGCAACCTGGCTCTCACAAATGATAGCCCATGTCGAAATTTATCGCAGCCAATACTCTAAACCACATGTTGATTCTAAATGTGGAGGGAAAAACCGGAGGACCCGGAGAAAAACACACGCGATCGCAGGGAGAGAGAGAAAGATGCGGACTTCACGATCGGGATTGAATCCACCAGGCGAAGGAGTTGACATCTCGCCACCGCGACACAAGAGGGACATGGAGACAAGGGGACATAGAGATATGAAGACACGGGGACATGTAAATATGAAGACATGGGGGCATGGAGATACAAGGGCACGGGGGACATGGAGACAAGGCCACACAGGGACATCGAGATATGAAGACATGGGAAAACAAGGACAAAAGAACGTGGAGATATGAAAACACAGGGATGCAGAGACATGGGGACAAAGGAACAAGGATATGGTGGTGGGGACACGGACAAAGACGCGATCACTAGGGTATATAGGCACGAAGAAGAGCGAGACAGAGTTGCTCGAGGTTACAGATATGGGGACTGCAACAAGAGGGCTCTACGGCACATTCAAACCACGACCGAGTCGTGACAGCCAACACGGTGGCGTGTAGCGTGGTGTCTACAAGGCACGATTGTTGCAAGTCACTACTCTACGGGATGTCTGGCAAAAACATTACCACACAATCCTCTGGCGTCTGTCGTGACGGGGTGCTGCAAGTATTTGCCGAGCTGCATTGGCTACCCGTTGCCGAACGAATACGTTATAAGGTCGCACTCATTATAAAAAAGTGCTTGCCATAAATTAGCCACAATACCTTGCTGATCTCATCAAGGAGCGCATATCATCACACAAACTTCGGCCATCCTCGCAGCGGCTTTTGGCTAGCCATCGAATAAAGACGGTCACTGCATCGCGCGCTTTCATATACGCGTCTGCGGCCGTCTGGAATGCTCTTCCTTCTGACATTAGGAAACCACTCGGAGCTATGCACTTTTAAATAATCTAGATTGAAAACTTACTTCTTTAGAACTGCTTTTTGTATTGTTGTCCTTCCCCCGCACCTAAGATAAGCATGATTGGCTAGGTACAGTGCAAAAGAAGTTCAACATACATGCACCACTATACCACCAACACCACACCACCATCACTACATCCACTACTACCACCATCACCAGCACTATACCACCAGACGACCACCCCTACATCCACTCTTCCCTCACCTCCGATTAGCACGGATGACTACGTACGGTGCGAAAGAAGTTCAACACGCAAGCGTACATGCAATGGGGGGCACGGAAATAGCCGAGGCATGGACACGCATGGACGCCCTGCTGGCCATATCATCATCATCACCAGCAATGGTCTATCCACTGCTAGCCCTATCATCATCACTATCAGCCATGGTCTATCCACTGCATCGCCATGAGCACGACAGTGGATAAAACACTTCCAGTTGTGGTGGCATCAGCACGAGAAGACTAACCCCCCCCCCCACCTCCCAACCCTGACCCCTCCACTCACTTGGCGTAGGCCTTCTCGAGGAGCGCCGACCAGAACTCGTTGCTGGTGTTGGAGTGGCAGAAGAGTAGCCGGCCGCGGTGCGTGGGCAGCGAGTCGTCCACCACCACGTCCACCCACTCGCCAAACCGCCAGAAGCGGAAGTGGAAGATCCCCGCGTACTTCTCGGGGTGCGCCGGGTCCCACTCCTGGTCCTTGTGGTCGGGGATCACCTGGGGGGGGGGCCACGGGAGAGGGGGGGGCGCAGTTAGGGGATATGTTAGGGGTAGGGTTATCAGTCATGGGTTAGGGGTAGGGTTCTGTGGGGTGAGGGGAGTTGCAGCTGCTGCTGCTGCTGCTGCTCACCTTGGTCCAGAGCTCCTGGTGCAGGGTGAGGCAGGAGGCAGGCCGCCACGAACCAGCAGTTCCCCAGGGAGCCCTGCTGCAGGTCGTGGGCGCTGATGCCATCGACGAAGAGACGCGGGTCATCGCACAGCTCCTGCAGTGCACATCGTCAGTCAGCATCATCAGCATCAGCATCATCATCGCCATCAGCATCAACATCAGCAGGAGGATCATCAGCAGTATCATCATCAGCATTACCAGCAACAATACTACCATTATTATGACAGACATGGGCACTAACGCAGCTGCTGTGCACATCTACAACAACAACCGCCATTCGCCACTAAGTGGCGGTGAAATCACCACGACGCTTGTGCCAGGCTATGTGCACGTTGAAGCCATGTCAAGTGTCGAACGCCCGCTGGTCGGAGGTCACGGGGCAGACCCAGGTGCCACCGGTCGAGTGACTGAGATGACCGAGATGACTGGCTGATGCACCACCTGTGCCCCCTACTGTGCCAACTTGCTGTGCTTTAGCCACCTGGCGCTCCGCTCTTTGTTGTGAGCGTCGCTCTTCTGCCCTCCGTTGTTGTTGGAGGGCGACTGCCTCCAACTGCCCAGTAGCGTCCTTAACGAGCCTCCTCCACAGAGGCTGATCTTGACACCGCAAGTACCAGTTATTGGCAAGTCCACTCAGCTCCACATCCTCTTGTACCACATCACTCCATCTCTTCTCTAGCCTGTGCCACGCCCGTTTAGCCGCCTCTATCTGGTCGAACAAAAGCTGTTAAGGCATGCAGTGGCTGGGCATGCGACTACATAACCTAGCCAAAGCAGCCTTGCCTGATGGAGGAGCTCACCAAAGGGACTTTGTCCAGATCGTAAAAATAAAAAAGTCCCATCAGCATCATCAGCATCAATGTAAGCACCACCACAACCAACACCACAATTATCGCGATCTGTACCATCACCACCACCAACCAAAGAGTCCCCACATAGAATGAAACAGACTGTTGGGGCAAGTGCCGTTAACGAGTAGTACCTATCAAGGCTGGCACGGCACACGAGGGAGTGGATTGGCAGCACCACGCCCGACCGCCTTTGTCTCCCCAGTGGCGATATTTACACACCACACCAGGTACTGATTTGAGGCTGAGTCGACCTGGAGGAGGCCCAGAACCCGTTCAGGTAATCGTCACTGGTGTTGGTGGTGGCCGTGAGCAGAATCAAACTCGGCTGGCCAGGTTTGTATTGCAGTACAGCGCTAACCGCTGCGCCACCGCTCCCAAACACCGTCACCACCACCACCGCCGCCAACTCTACAAGTGTGGACTCTAAAAGCTTTTCCCGCAAGGCAATGGCGCCTCTCGCGTCAATCGCTGAGTGCGCGTGGAAGCTACTGCGGGCAGACGTTAGCGTGCAGATCAATTAAACAGTAAAAGCGTTTATGTCATATTAATGAACCGGAATAAGTGTCTAGTAGTGCATGTGCGTCTATTAGTGCGTGTGTGTTTAGTAGCTTGTCTGTGTGTCTCGTAGTGTGCGTGTGTGTGTCACTGGGATGAGCGGTAGTGCAGCAGAACGCTGCGCTACCAACCCGGCGACCCGGGTTCGATTCCCGCTCGCAGCCAACACCAGTGGACGATTGTATGAGCCAGTTATGGGCCTTCCCTAGGTCCACACAGCTTCAACTGAGTGGTAGTCCTCTATTTACGATGGAGATGCGTTACGACGACCCCATCGTAAGTCAAAAATATCGTAAGTCGAAGATGGCCTAGCCTACCCAGGAGTCTTAAAGAATGGTGATAATTTAGCAAAACAGAGCAATTTACCATACTGTACTGTATAAACTATATACTGTATGTATTTATTAATTACAATACTGTATTGAAAAGTACAATGGCAAGTAAAAACAAGGTAAATTCTTAGCCTACCTATATGAACTGCAATTGAATAGAAATATTTTCAGGAAACAATCCTATCTGCTAGAAAAACGTTTAACATGCATTGAGAGTGAGGCATCACCGCACAAGGCGGGAGATGAGTACATCCCGGCAGCGTCCCAACCTACAGCATCGTACCGCTTTACGCTGCTGCGTTTGCCTGCCGCGCGAAATGTAAAATATTTTACAGTTTTGTCGTATCGCCATCGTAAGATCGAAATATCGTAAGTCGGACCATCGTAACTCGGGGGACTACCTGTAGCTGATGCGGTGTGTAGACATCGCCACCGGGGATGACAAAGGCAGCCGTGGCGGCGTTCATGAGCGCTGCTGCCGCCGCTAACGGCACTCGCCCCCAACAGCCTGCGAGAGGCTTGCGGGGGAATCTTTGTCTCACTATGAGGTCTCCTTTACCAGTGGCAAAATATAGTAATAGGTTTTTACCCTTTCAACTGGTACAAAACCGACACCTTTATACAAGGGATCATGTTTGCAATAACCACAACACAAGCAGTCAAAATGCAAACAAAAATAAACAACTCTGATGATGATAATGATATGCACTGTCCTTGAAGTTGATTGGTCCACACCCAAGACAGATTTACTTAGAGCCTAGTCTCACATGGTGTTGGACCATATGACACCAGATTACACCAAAAGGAGCCTTTTGGCGTCATCTGGTCCAACACCATGTGAGACTAGGCTCTAAGAAAAGCTGTCTCGGGTGTGGACCAATCAACTTCAAGGACAGTGCATATCATTATCAGAGTTGTTTATTTTTGTTTGCATTTTGACTGCTTGTGTTGTGGTTATTGCAAACATGATCCCTTTTATAAAGGTGTCAGTTTTGTACCAGATCATAGGGTAAAAACCTACTACTATATTTGTCTCGTGTGCGCGTGCGCCCGTGTGTACACAAACCCCGGGCCGCTTCCACACGATCTCCCCGGGGGGGCTCTTCTGGTAGAAGAGCGACGCGTTGACGTGCGGGAAGTGCGGGTCCGTGAAGAGCTCCCGGCGCCCAAGGCATCCCTTGCGCAGTGCCGAGTAGCTCTGGTCGCGGTACGGTCGCGCTGCCGGCATCGCAGCGGGGGCTACCACGGCGGTCCTAGAGGGCTCACAGACACGAAAAAATTAAGTTCGCTCATTGCCTCGCTCAATCACCCACCCACCCGGTTATTCAACCACTCAGTCACTAACCCAGTCACTAACACAAACATTCAGTCATTCAGCCACTCAGTCATTCACCGACTCAGTTATTAAGCCAGTCACTTACCCACCCACTGAGTCATTCAGCCCCTCATTCAATCATCTACTCACAATGACTCACCCGCTCAGCCATTCACCTCCAGGTCAGCACGGTTGACTACGCACAGCACGAAATAAGTTCAACATACATTCAGCAACTGGAATCACTCACCGACTCAGTCAATCAGCCACGCGTGCGAATGAGACTCGATATCCTGGGTCTCTTGAGGTGTCCCCCTTTGGTCGTACAAAACTCAACCTGAATGCGACCCAGAGGCTGCAGCTGTGTGACCCATGGGGGTTTGTGGGGGGGGGGGTGATCCCTATCGGCCCTTCCCCCGGTGTGGTCATGAGATTTTCCAACCACCGCCCGGGAATTAAAGCCAATCGCGTGGCTGCAAGAGGGTGACAGAGCGGAGGTTAATCCGGGGTGAAGCGTTCGGGCGGGAGAGGGAGATCTCATCTGTGACCGCTTGGTGCACGCCGTGTTACAATCGCGCCTCTTGCACGCTCAGCAACTGCTGACGAGTCCCGGAATGTCGAAACCGCGTCCAGTGTTTTTGTGGCGGCCTCAAGTTGACGGTATTGGACGAGTCTGATTTTCAAAGGGGGCGCCATGGTGGCTAAATGTTAACTACCTCGCCTGGTATGCGGGAGGTCGTGGATTCAATCCCAATCCTGGAGTCCACGTCTCTATCTTTCCCTGTGATCGCATGTGTTTTTCTCCGGGTCCTCCTGTTTTCCCCTCCACATTTAAAATCGACATGTGGTTTAGAATATTTGGGTGCTATAAATCTCCCCGTGATAAGCCACTTCGTTGAGCTATCATTCACGATGCCCAGGTCTTCATCTGATAAGGAGCTACATAGCTCAGTGGGCCTTACGTGGTAAAAATATTTTTTGTTTTGTTTAATATTCTGCTGCCAGTATGGGGCCGATGATTGCAACTGTGTAGTGTAGCCTAGGGGCACCCCCCGTGGAAGCTGTCCCTGTTCGTTAGTCTGCCAGTAGGGGGGCGATGATTTGTGTATTTCCAAATGAGAGTTGAACCAACGCTGCTACAAAAACGCGCTCCCAGAATGCTGTGTGGCTGATGGGATGAGTCAAAAATCCTTGTTATTATCATCTGGAGAGGCTAGCAAATCGTCAACTTATTTATTAACATTTGTAATTTAATTATTTTGTTTACCCTGTCATAGCAACGTGGAGTTTCCACCATCAGCTGCGGGCCACCAATAGAATGTAGATGACATTGCGTTGTATCTGAATGTGTGTGTGTACCGTGCCGGCCTCAATAGGTGCTCGCAAACAGCACTTGCCCTAACAGTCCGTTGAACGCGAAACTGGGGATCTTTGTCTTTATATGCGTATCTATGTGTGTGTGTGGGTGTAGCGCATAGCACACTGCGCTACAAACCTAAGGGCCCGTCCATAAATGACGTCACGCAATTTTGGACGATTTCTGACCCCCTCCCCCCCTCGTCACACGGCGTCACAAAAAGTCAGACCCCCCCCCTCGAATATGACGTCACAAAGCTCTGCCCCCCCCCCCCAAATATATAAAACATGCTTCAAATCGCTTTAAACTATTGTCATTGTAGCGCGTATTTAATGTGCCGCTGCACTCTGATGTTGTAGGAGAAGACATTTATTAAAAACTCTATTTAATGAAGTAGAACGTGTTGTCTATATTTATTTAAAGTTGCGCATTTTGATGTGACGTCACATTTATCACCCCCCCCCCCCCTCGTCACACATCGTCACAAATGTCTGCCCCCCCCCCCCCCCCGAGGTGCGTGACGCCATTTATGGACGGTCCCTAGCACCCTGAGTTTGATTCCCGCTCACGGTCAACACCAGTGACGAATTTATCTGAACCCGTCAGATAAATTCGCCACCACTAGGTCGACTCAGCCTTAAATGAGTACCTGGTGCAGTGGCATGTATTAAACATCGCCAATGGGGAAACAAAGGCGGCCGGGCGTAGTTCTGGCCACCCACCCCCTCGTGTGCCATGCCAGCCTTCATAGGTGCTACTAGCTAACAGCACTTGCCCCAAAAGTGGACATGAACTACACGGGAATCTTTGCATTTGTGTAATACGTTTTATGATGACTCATAATTGTATACAGTCACTCTGTTCGTGAGATATGGGTGAGTGTACAATGTTTGTGTACTGTATGTGTGTGTCGTGGTGATAACTACTTCGCAAGCTGTGAGAGAGCGGATCGTAACCAGGGTTTCCCCGCTCTATCAAACGGTCAGGGTCAAAGGGGGTGAGGTAGGATCCAAACGCCAGATTGGGAAGGACCAATCGGAGGGTCCCACAAGGTGGCCGGGGATTGGACAACCCGGCTACGAACCGGTATAAAAGCCAAAGCGCTGAGAGCTCTGGGCAGTTCTGCTACACGAAGACCCAAGTCGGCCGAAGACATCTAGGACCCTGGACCAAGCCTCCCAGCCCTTGTTAGGGCTGAGGCTCGGTGTAACCAGTGCTCAGGGGAGATATTAGGTCCAGGATAGGGAGGACCCTAGCTCCCAGCCTTCCCGCCCTTGTGAGGGCGAAGGTCCTGAGCGACCAGAGGTCGGGGACCCGCCGGGCCAGCGGTGGGTCGGTGAGCCTCCCCTAAGTCCAGCCGCAGGACGCTGGGATAGCGGGGAGATTAGATAGACGGCAAGGTCCGTTGGCTGTACCTCCTTAGAATAGGAGCTAAGCGTACAAGGTCCGGAGGGTGTACATCCTCAGGGTAATGGGTAAGGGGACCGTATACCCCTTTGTGTGTGTTAGGGACTGTGTACTAAAGACAATAAACAGTGTGTGCCATAAAGAAGTTTATTAGTCCGTCCTTTACAACACTACATGTCTTCTTGGTTCTTTCGGTAAAGTCACTTAGAAGGGAAATAATAAAATTATAATAAAAAAACATAATAAAATACAATTCTCACACTATATAGTACGGGGTAGATCCGTGTGATGTAAGGAAAAAGTTTAGCTGGAGGCATATTATATTTTTTGCGACATAGAATTGTAATGTATGACTTACTGTTAGTAGCTCAGCTTATTGGAGAGTATATTTAGTATATTTATGATATTGATGTAGTTTATATTTTAGTTCTTTTTTTACGTGGTGGTTTGGCTGCTGCAGCTCCTTACTATTAAAATTCCTTCCCTTTATTACTGCTAACCCTACTTCCTTCCTTTGTTGCTGCTAATCCTGCATACCGCATAATGCACGGGCATAATATGACTTTGAAACCCCACCTCCTACGCATTACACAAGTAGTGACTAATTCCATATCTGCATTTCCCATAAATATGCTAAATTCTTCTGTTGATATGCAAATTCCTTTGTCAAGGCGCCCTTCCTCCTCCAACCCAGCAGCTTAAATATACGCTGCCAAGCCTGGTGGTGCCCATTCAGACGCTGTCTTTCCGACAGACCTGTTCTTCACCTGAGGACGGCTGCTTGCGTTGTGGCCGAAACGTCGTGAGAATTGTATTTTATTATGTTTTATTTTTATTATTTTATAATTTCCCTTCTACGTGACTTTACCGAAAGAACCAAGAAGATGAATCCCTGCAGTCACGAAAGCTTTAAATCGAAACACTACATGTGTACAAGACAGTATGTGTGTACAATACAGTAAGTTTTGTGTGTGTACAGTCTGTGTGTATATACAATGTGTGCACAATATGATTGTGTGTGTACATTACAGTATGTTTGGGTGTGTGTGTGTACAATCTATACGCCCAATCTCGTACAGGATTTTGGTGTTACATTTTATGAAGGCATCGCCATTGAACTCTACGGGAACCTTCGTCTGGATCTGTGAGCCTCAGTGATAAACACTGAGTTTGGCTCTGTGAGCCTCAGTGATTTACACGAAACCTTATAAGAGGGAGCCTTCGTCTGGATCTGTGAGCCTCGGTGATGAACACTGAACCCTATCAGAGGGAGCCTTAGCCTGGCTCTGTGAGCCTCAGTGATTAACACTGAACCCTATGGGAGAGAGCCTCGGTCTGGCTCTGTGAGCCTCAGTGATTAACACCGAACCCTATGAGAGAGAGCCTTGGTCTGGCTCTGTGAGCCTCAGTGATTAACACTGAACCCTATGGGAGAAAGCCTTGATCTGGCTTTGTGAGCCTCAGTGATTAATACTGAACTCTATGGGAGAGAGCCTTAGCCTGGCTCTGTGAGCCTCAGTGATTAACACTGCACCCTATGGGAGAGAGCCTTAGCCTGGCTCTGTGAGCCTCAGTGATTAACACTGAACCCTATGGGAGAAAGCCTTAGCCTGGCTCTGTGAGCCTCAGTGATTAACACTGAACCCTATGGGAGTGAGCCTTAGCCTGGCTCTGTGAGCCTCAGTGATTAACACTGAACCCTATGGGAGAGAGCCTTAGCCTGGCTCTGTGAGCCTCGGTGATTAACACTGAACCCTATGGGAGAGAGCCTTAGCCTGGCTCTGTCAGCCTCAGTGATTAACACTGAACCCTATGGGAGAGAGCCTTAGCCTGGCTCTGTGAGCCTCAGTGATGAACACTGAACCCTACGCGTGGGAGGAGTCTTAGTCTGGCTCTGTGAGACTCTTCACTCACCTGTGATTGCTGTGGCCGGGCGCCTGTGGCAGGTGCTGCTCGTCGGAATTCCTCGTGTGGCCTCCGACAGATGCTGTGGTCCAAGTCACGTGTTGGATTCGATTTACGCGGAGACAGAGATCATCAAACAAATACACACGCACAGCAACATCAACTTTGAAACTCACACCTGCATTGATCACGACTCCCTAAGGCTCACAGAGCCAGACCAAGGCCCTTTCCCATAGAGTTCAGTGCTAGTTACTGAGGCTCACAGAGCCAGACCAAGGCTCTCTACCATAGAGTTCAGTGCTAGTCACTGAGGCTCACAGAGCCAGACCAAGGCTCTCTCCCATAGGGTTCAGTGCTAGTCACTGAGGCTCACAGAGCCAGACCAAGGCTCTCTCCCATAGGGTTCAGTGCTAATCACTGAGGCTCACAGAGCCAGACCAAGGCTCTCTCCCATAGGGTTCAGTGTTAATCACTGAGGCTCACAGAGCCAGACCAAGGCTCTCTCCCATAGGGTTCGGTGTTAATCACTGAGGCTCACAGAGCCAGACCAAGGCTCTCTCCCATAGGGTTCAGTGTTAATCACTGAGGCTCACAGAGCCAGACCAAGGCTCTCTCCCATAGGGTTCAGTGCTAGTCACTGAGGCTCACAGAGCCAGACCAAGGCTCTCTCCCATAGGGTTCAGTGCTAGTCACTGAGGCTCACAGAGCCAGACCAAGGCTCCCTCCCATTGGGTTCGTGTTAATCACTGAGGCTCAAAGAGCCAGACCAAGGCTCTCTCCCATAGGGTTCAGTGTTAATCACTGAGGCTCACAGAGCCAGACCAAGGCTCTCTCCCATAGGGTTCAGTGTTAATCACGGAGGCTCACAGAGCCAGACCAAGGCTCTCTCCCATAGGGTTCAGTGTTAATCACGGAGGCTCACAGAGCCAGACCAAGGCTCTCTCCCATAGGGTTCAGTGTTAATCACGGAGGCTCACAGAGCCAGACCAAGGCTCTCTCCCATAGGGTTCAGTGTTAATCACTGAGGCTCACAGAGCCAGACCAAGGCTCCCTCCCATAGGGTTCAGTGTTAATCACTGAGGCTCAAAGAGCCAGACTGAGGCTCCCATAGGGTTCGTGTTAATCACTGAGGCTCACAGAGCCAGACCAAGGCTCTCTCCCATAGGGTTCGGTGTTAATCACTGAGGCTCACAGAGCCAGACCAAGGCTCTCTCCCATAGGGTTCAGTGTTAATCACTGAGGCTCACAGAGCCAGACCAAGGCTCTCTCCCATAGGGTTCGGTGTTAATCACTGAGGCTCACATAGCCAGACCAAGGCTCTCTCCCATTGGGTTCAGTGTCAATTGCTGAGGCTCACAGAGCCAGACCGAGGCTCTCTCCCATAGGGTTCAGTGTTAATCACTGAGGCTCAAAGAGCCAGACCGAGGCTCTCTCCCATTGGGTTCAGTGTCAATTGCTGAGGCTCACAGAGCCAGACCAAGGCTCCTATAGGGTGCTGTGTTAGTCACTGTAACTACCCTCCTGATTCTTAATTTCAGCTGGAGTTACCCAGGGCTGAACTGGTATTCAACCGGTAAATCCACATGCCTTTCATCATCATCACCAGCAAGTGCACCCATCGCCATCAGCAGTAGCAAGAGTATAGCGATCATCATCAGCTGCAGTAGCAGAAGCAACCGCGATCATAACTCGGCAAATAGAACAGCGATAGTGTCATCATCATCAGCAGCATCAGAAACAGTCAACATCAGCAACAACTTTATCATTATCAACATCAGCAAGTCATCAGCAGCAGCACCAGTATCATTAGCAGCAATAACATAACCACCATCATCACTAGCAGTATATTCATTACACTCTCAACCATACTGCTGCCACCACCACCATCATCACGGTCGATAAAGCAGGCGGGACTAATTGGTCACTTTGTGCCAAGAAATCAGAAATGGGGCTTGTGTTGTGGCTCTTGTGCGGATTGGTCCCGGCCATAGAAATGTGGAATGACCACCACGGGCAATAGACCGCCAGAGGAGACGACTTCTCTTCCCCAATGCTCACTCCATGTTGTGTTTGTGCTTTAAGATTTACGAAGGTTTGTATCCTAGTGCTAGTTCCTTACGCCGATAACACTGGTCAACAACAACAAAACATCTGGCCTGGACTTTTGCAGCTGTTTTAGACTAATTTTAGGGTGCTGATTCCAAATCTGATCTCAGATTTGCCCTATCACATCTCATTTGTATGCTATCGGCATACCCCATTTTCATTGATTTTACCCGAAATTAACTCTGTCACTTATGATTGCAAGTTGTTGCGAGTCAGTGACTGCTTTAGTGTTAAAATATGGTGCTGTATTTTTAGGATAGTGTGTTTATAATATCATTTTATGTAGATATCCACATTTATTTAATATTTTTCTTCTGCAGTTTTTATTGAAAATGCAATATTTTATATCTCTGATGTGATAGACAAAAACTGATGCCAGATTTGGAATCAGCACCCCAAAATTACCTTAAACCCGTTGGAATACCTTATGCCAGAAAAAGTGTGTTGACCAGTGTAATAATCGATACCCCCCCCCCTCCCAAAGCTAGCCTAGGCAGCGTTCCGGAAAACATCGAGAAATTAATGAGCCCTGATTTTGATGATTAAATGGGCAGCAAAGAGACATAACAGACTGTTGGGGCACGTGCTGTGAGCGAGTAGCAGTGTCTATGCAGGGCGGTACGGCACACGATGGGGTGGATGGCCAGCACCACGCCCGGCCGCCTTTGTCTCCCTAGCGGTGATGATTTACATATCACACCAGGTACTGATCTGAGGCTAAGTCGACCTAGGGGAGGCCCAGGAACCGGTTGAGATAATCGTCACTGCTGTTGGTGGCCGTGATTTGGAATAGAACTCTGGGCGCCAGGTTCGTAGTGGAGCGCGATAACAGCTACACGACAGCGCCCCACCACCATCATAATCACCACCATCACCACCACTATGACTACCACAATCACCACCACAATCACCACCACTATCATCACCACCACTATCATCACCACCACTAACATCACCACCACTATGACTACCACAATCACCACCACTATCATCACCGCCACCACTATCATCACCGCCACCACTATCATCACCGCCACCACTATCATCACCGCCACCACTATCATCACCACCACTATCACCACCATGAATCACCACTATCATCACTATTCACCACCACCCTCACTGCTATCACCACCACCATCATCACTATTCATCACCACCCTCACCACTATCACCACCCTCACCACTATCACCATCACTATTCACCACCACCCTTACCACTATCACCACCACCATCATCACCAGCACAAGCATCACCACTATCACCATCACTTTTCAAACACCACCATCACCAGCGCAAGCATCACCACTCTCACCACCCTCATCACCACCATCACCATCACACCGCCAGCGCTCGCTCGCTCGCTCACCTGCCTCTCTCTGCCCTCCGTCTCCTCCTCTCTCTCTCTCTCACCGGGGCTCCCACGCCTCTCGCTCCGCTTGGGGTTGGGTCTCCACGCCGGGGTCCGGGCGTGGCCGCCCCGCTCCACGCTGCCCCCCCCCTGCCCCCCCTCCCCCCGGGTGCGGGGCTCTGCCGGGGACCTGCCGGACCGGCTCGGCTCCTCGGGGAAATGTCACAGCCTCTGGGAGTGTCTGCGTGTGTGTAGTGTATGTAGTGTAGTGTGTGTATTGTGTATGTAGTGTGTGTAGTGTAATGTGTGTATTGTGTGTATGTAGTGTGTGTGTGTATTGTGTGTGTGTGTATTGTGTATGTAGTGTGTGTGTATGTAGTGTGTGTAGTGTGTGTGTATGTAATGTGTGTAGTGTGTGTAGTGTAGTGTGTGTGTGTATGTAGTGTGTGTGTGTATTGTGTGTATTGTGTATGTAGTGTGTGTGTATGTAGTGTCTGTAGTGTGTGTAGTGTGTGTGTATGTAGTGTGTGTGTATGTAGTGTATGTGTATGGTGTATGTATATATGTGGTCTGTGTGTAGTGTGTGTGTATGTATGTGGTCTGTGTGTATGGTGTGTATGGTGTGTGTATGTGTGTATGGTTTGTGTATGTATGTGGTCTGTGTGTAGTGTGTGTATGTAGTGTGTGTACTGCTCGCTAACAGAACTTGCCACAAGTCTGTTAAGGCTATACGGGGGATCTTTTTCTTTGTGTAGTGTGTGTTCTGTGTATATGTACTGTGTGTATATGTAGTGTGTGTACTGTGTGTGTGTGGGGAGCAGCGACCTGAGTTCGATTCCCGCTCACGGCCAACAGTGGTGACGATGATCCGAACCGGTCCTGGGCCTCCCCTAGGTCGACTCAGCCTCAAATGAGTACCGTTTGCGATTTATGAACATCGCCACTGGGGAGACAAAGGCGGCCGGGCGTGGTGCTGGCCACCCACCCCCCTCGGGTGCCGCGCAGACCGTCATAGGTGCTACTCGCTAACAGCTAACAGTACTTGGCCCAAGAGTCTGTTCAGGGGCCGTCCATAAATGACGTCACGCGATATTGGACGATTTTTGACCCCCCCCCCTCGTCACACGGCGTCACAAAAAGTCAGACCCCCCCTCAAATATGACGTCACAAAGCTCTGCCTCCCCCCCCCCAACCATATTTCCATGCTTCAAATCATTGTAAAAAGTCTATTGAATTAAGTAGAACGTGTTGTCTATATTTATTTAAAGTTGCGCATTTTGATGTGACGTCACATTTCTCAACCCCCCCCCTCGTCACACATCGTCACAAATGTCTGATTCCCCCCCCCCCCCTAGATGCGTGACGTCTGCGGAAAGTGACGTGATACCAGTGTATTTGCATGGAAGTGTGTATACGTATGTCGCTACGTCCCTGTGTGTGTCCACGTGTGTCAATTTACATGTTGTGTGTACGTACTGTGTCTGTGGCACAGTGGGGAAACAGGTGGTGCATCTGCCAGTCAACCCACGGCACCTGGGTCTGTCCCGTGACCTCCTGCACCTAGCCTGGCACAGCAGTAAACCCATGGCACCTGGGTCTGTCCCGTGGCCTCCTGCACCTAGCCTGGCACAGCGGTCAACCCATGCCACCTGCGTCTGTCCCGTGACCTCTTGCACCTAGCCTGGCACAGCAGTCAACCCACGGCACCTGGGTCTGTCCCGTGACCTCCTGCACCTAGCCTAGCACAGGAGTCAACCCACGGCACCTGCGTCTGTCCCGTGACCTCCTGCACCTAGTCTGGCACAGCAGTCAACCTGGGTCTGTCCCGTGGCCTCCTGCACCTAGCCTGGCACAGCAGTCAACCTGGGTCTGTCCCGTGGCCTCCTGCACCTAGCCTGGCACAGTAGTTAGCCCACGGCATCTGGGTCTGTCCCGTGACCTCCTACACCTAGCCTGGCACGGCAGTCAACCCAAGGCATCTGGGTCTGTCCCGTGGCCTCCTGCACCTAGCCTGGCACAGCAGTCAACCCACGGCATCTGGGTCTGTCCCGTGACCTCCTGCACCTAGCCTGGCACAGCAGTCAACCCACGGCATCTGGGTCTGTCCCGTGACCTCCTGCACCTAGCCTGGCACAGCAGTCAACCCACGGCATCTGGGTCTGTCCCGTGACCTCCTGCACCTAGCCTGGCACAGCAGTCAACCTGGGTCTGTCCCGTGACCTCCTGCACCTAGCCTGGCACAGCAGTCAATCTGGGTCTGTCCCGTGACCTGCCAGCAGCGAGAGCCTTCGACACTTCGCGTGGCGGCCTCGAGGTGCACCTAGCCTCGCACAAGCGCCACACCCCCTCTTGTTGTTGATGGTGTGGGTGTCTCTACTTGTGTGTTCGCCACGAACCCGGCCACGGCTGGTACCGTACCTGCCCCGGGGCGGAGGGGGGCGGAGGAGGGCGGGAAGACAAAGGCGGCCAGGCGTGGCCAGACCAGTCCGGTGGGTTGCGGACTCGTCTGACCGCCCCTACTCCCAAAGAGACAGAGGGATTACGACTGAATTTTATTTGGACACACACACACACACCACAAAGATAAAGATCCCCCGTGTAGCCTCTCGTAGGCTGATGGGACAAGTGCTGTTGGCGAGTAGCAACCACTAAAGCCGGAAAGGTGTGGCAACCACCACGACGCCCGGCCGCCTTTGTCTCCCCAGCGCTGATGTCTGATTACACACCACACAAGGTGACTCATTTAAGGCTGAGTCGACCTAGCGTAGGCACAGGTCCGGTTCAGATAATCGTCGCCGGCACAACGCGCTAACCGCTACACCCCCCACCACACACACACAGACAAAGAAACCCCGTGTAGCTTTAACAGAGTGTTGGGGCAAGTGCTGTTATAATGCACCGACGAAGGCCGACACGGCACACGAGGGGGTGGGTGGCCAGCCCCACGCACGGCCGCCTTTGTCTCCCCCAGTGGCGATGTTTGACACACCCTACACTATTTGATGCTAAGTCGACCTCGGCGAGGCCCAGTACCGGTTCATATAATCGCCAATGGTGTTGGCCGTGAGCGGGAATCGAACTCGGGTGGCCGGGTTCGTAGCGCAGCGCTAACCACGACACTACCGCCACTGACACATACACACAGACACACACACAGACACACACAGATACACACACTGACACATACACACAGACACACACACTGACACATACACACAGACATACACACAGACACACACACTGACACACACACATACACACAGACACACACAGATACACACAGACATACACATACACACAGACACACACAGACACACACACTGACACACACACACATACACACAGACACACACAGATACACACAGACACACATACACACAGACACACACAGACACACACACTGACACATACACACAGACATACACACAGACACACACACTGACACACACACATACACACAGACACACACAGATACACACAGACATACACATACACACAGACACACACACTGACACACACACACATACACACAGACACACACAGATACACACAGACACACATACACACAGACACACACAGACACACACACTGACACACACACACAGACACACACATGCACACAGACACACACAGACACACACAGACACACACACAGATACACACACTGACACATACACACAGACATACACACACTGACACACACTGACACATATACACAGACATACACACAGACACACACACTGATACACACACTGACACATACACACACACAGGTGCACACACACCTACACGTACATATGGCAACGCATACCACGCTGGCCTATAAGCACCAGGAATGCCCACAACACATACCAGAGTCGCCGCTGACGAACTCTTCCGGAATGCGCCACATCTCTCGAAATCTCACGAAACCCGGCGAAGCTAAGCAGCTCCTGAGCCTGGCTCGTACGCGCGTGTGGATTGGGCAACCATGATTGCATAACAGGTGGTATAGGTTTCGATTTAAAGCTTTCGTGATTGCAGGGATTCATCTTCTTGGTTCTTTCGGTAAAGTCACGCATTTCCCCTAAATATGCTAAATTCCTCTTGATATGCAAATTATTTTGTCAAGGCGCTCTTCTTCCCCCCTCCAACCCAGCTTAAATATATACGCTCCAAGCTTGGTGGTGTTTCATTCTTCACCTGAGGACGGCTGCTTGTGTTGTGGCGGAAACGTCGTGAGAATTATTTTATTATGTTTTATTTTTATTATTTTAATGCTTCCCTTCTACGTGACTTTACCGAAAGAACCAAGAAGAGGTGGTATAGATGTTGTCACGACAACAATTGGCAGTACAATATCAATGGACCTTTTGTCATTATCAAGGGTATCACAAAATAAGAATAGGTTTTATTGCCAGAAAGGGTGAAAGCTATTCTTATTTTTGATGGTGGGCAGTGCTGTGGGGCCGTCCATATATCACGTCACGCGATTTTTGACGATTTTTTACCTCCCCGCCCTCATCGGCACACGGCGTCACACAAAGTCAGACCCCCCCTGAAATATGACGTCACAAAGCTCTGCCCCCCCCCCCAAAAAAAAAATAAAACATGCTTCAAATCGCTTTAAACTATTGTCATTGTAGTGCGTATTTAATTTGGCGCTGCAATCTGATGTTGTAGGAGAAACATTTATTAAAAAGTCTATTTAATTAAGTAGAACGTGTTGTCTTTATTTATTTAAAGTTGCGCATTTTGATGTGACGTCACATTTCTCAAACCTCCTCGTAACTCATCGTCACAAGTGTCTGACCGCCCCCCCCCCCCCTAGGTGCGTGACGTCATTTATGGACGGCCCTCGTACCAATACCCGCTATTTGCCACGAAGTGATGGCGACGTCACCACGGCGCCTGTGCCAGGCTAGGTGCACTTTGAGGCCACGTGACGTGTCCAAGGCTCTCTGACAGGAGGACGCGGTACAGACCCAGCAGGTGCCATGGGTTGATCGACTGGCAGAAGAACCACCAGTGCCCCCTACTGTGCCAACTTGATCCGTTGTATTACACCCGGCGCTCCGCTCGTTGTGAGCGTCGCTCCCCTGCCCTCAGCCCTGTGCTTCTGTACTATTGCGCTCCGCCTGTACCAGCGTGGTGAAGTATGGT